>NC_054406.1:26485493-26730524 GCF_017976425.1 Toxotes jaculatrix
CTTCAGACAGAAGTAACCCTGCCCAGCTGTCAACCTGCTTTTAAAGCAAACACATTCAGTGTTAGCTTGTTTAAACTTCTTAGGGAAAAATCAGATCTTGCATATTGCACAGGTTTGCATTCATCCTCCACCTTCAGTAAATTGCTGCTTTTAAAGATACAGTAGTTTCCACTTTGAGCCGGACATTTTTCTGTAGATGAACCCACATTCATTATTTTATTGGCCAGTGTATAAGTGATGACTTTTTATGTTGTTGTTGTTTCTGTACTGTCAAGTTTTAATGTGACATTACAGCAATGAATAAAGAAATAAGCAGATAAATTAGGAAAGGAAAGAGAAAAAAAAGGGACATTTCCACACAGAGTAGAAAAATGTTTTTCTAATGAAGGGAAACATCAGTGAGCTCAGCAGGTTGAAGGGAGTAACACATTTATTGAGTGTTGAGTCAAAAATGATGTTACAGCAGCAGTCTGAGAGGACTTTAAGTGAACTAGTTTGACCTGGTCCTTGACTTTCTCTCTGTGTCCATCTCTGTAACAGGCTGCTGTATGCAGGAGGAGACAGAAGGAGCAGGAGACCAGCTCCAGAACCCTCGGCGAGAAGACACTGTGAGACTCCTGCTGTCCTGTTGGACTGGAGCCCCAGCCCCCAGTCCTCCACCTCTGCTCCACAGGCCATACCAGCCAGTGTCCTGCAGGAGGTCAGTGCTCTAAATGTATAGACAAGTGTTGGTTTTCACCTGCCTCCTGTCTTTGTGTTGGTCAGAAGCATTTTATCCTGGCTCAGTGGTCACCACACTCATTTGTCCCACTTTGCTGCAGCAGTCTAAAGGGTGTAGCTGATCCAGTCTGACCTTCCTTCTCCTCCACTCTCTGTCTCTGTAAAATGATCCAGCCCAGAGTCCTCCCACAGCCTGTGGCCCACATTCAGCAGGATGACATCATGTACTTGTCCTTCTGTCCCGTCCCCCAGCCTGGTGCTCACCGTCCCTCTGCTTTTGATGCACTGAAGTTTTTCATGTCCTGGATATCTGACTCTCCATACAACCCAGAGATGTGAGCCTCCAGCAAGAGACAGGCCAGAGAGTATCACACACACACAGTTTTTGCTCTCTTCAGTATTTAGATAAGTTCTAACTCTTTTAGTATTTAAAAGTAATAGTAGGTTAATAAATAGATAGTTGTAGTAAGTTTAAACTCTTTTTTCGTATGTGGAAAAGTTTCTGCTCTCTTTAGTGTGTAAGATAAGTTTAACTGTTTGTAGTGTTTAGATAAGTTTTAACTCTCTATAGTATTTAATAGCACAAAATATTGGTCAAAAAAAAAGGAAAAATGAATTATCCTTACTATGTGTACAGGTTTAGTGCATCTTAGTACATAAGTATTTAGCCAAGTATTTCAACCATTTAAAACATTTCTAAATGTAATAATTCTGTCGATTGAGACCAAATTGGCATAACTTCCATGACAGAGGTAAAAGACTTTAGGAGGGTCTGCAGACAATATTCCATCCCAACATGTTCTTCCCACAGTTCATATGTCAGTATAATGACAGAACATACACAACAGAAAATACCAATCAAAAGTACGTTTTTTTTTTTTTTTGATGATTTAGTTTTATTCAAGTTTTAGTTTTTTCTGATCTAATTTTTAGTTTATCAATAGAATTTTTTTGTTTTGATAAATTTCCCATTTTCCTTAAAATTAATGTTTAAAATTAGAACGTACATTTATTAACTGATGAATAAGTTCAAACGTGCATTAGAAGGTGTATGTTAGAGCATGTCACACTGACTCCAGCCACTAGAGGTCAGGAGTGCACAGATTTAAAGTGCTCTGATTATGTCAGTTTCTGAGTCTCACAGTCTGAATTAATGTGAGTGATTTACAACCCAAACTTTCACATCTCCTGAGCTCTGGAGCCTGAAACCAGTGGAACACACATTCATTTAGCTGTCAGATGAATAAACAATGCAACATGTATGAATATTACAATGAACATTTCAATATGAAGAGTAGGAAGAATGAGTTTGGATGGAACATTGTCAGAGGGTTTGGGTTAGGGTGGGGTAGACCCTCCTAAAGGTCAATCAGAGTCTTCACCTGCAGAGGATTCCAGTGCTGTGGAAATCATCCTGGTCCCGGTGCCAAAGAAGAACCACCCTGTGGCACAGAATGACTACAGGCCTATTGCACTGACCTCTCATGTTATGAAAGTCATGGAGCGGCTGGTGCTGTCACACCTCAGACCCCTGGTGAGCCCATACCAAGACCCACTGCAGTTTGCATATCAGCCCAAGGTGGGAGTTGATGATGCAATAATATACCTGCTGCAGAGGGCTTACTCTTCCCTGGACAGACTGAACACCACAGTACGGGTCATGTTCTTTGACTTCTCCTCTGCATTCAACACCATCCAGCCGAGACTGTTGAGTGCTGTGCCATGTACTGGAGATGCTGTAGGCCTGTTTTGAATTGGCCTCTACTCCTCATCGATTGTGGTTGTGATTCTTATCACAACAAGGTTGGTGGGTGATAGCAACCAACTTATTGTTTCTGGAAAGAGATGCTGTTCTTGAGTCACAATTTCAACATTTGTTTTTCAAACTTATGTGAGCTGAATGGTACCAGCCAGTAGTATGGTATGAAAGTTAAAGTTCAAATCAGTAGAAATGGATTTTGTCTTGATGTGGATTTTTCAGGCCAGGCTGTAGACCCAGCAAAGGGCCAGTTGAAGCTGAGTCAAAGTCCGGGTGAGTCCCCACACCTTAGTCTTTTACTCTAACCATAGGACGCTTAGACACTTTTACTCTAAGTGTCTAAGCGTCCTATGGTCCTGGCTCCACCCACCTGCTGCTGTTTATTGTTTACAATGATCTATTTCTAACATGTTTAATGTTCCGTTCTGCTACAGATAAATATTTGATTAATATTCTTTGCAAACTGTAATGTAAATAATTACCAGTCATGACAGCTTTTTGCCTCCGTGCTCTGTTTCATAATTCTAATCTGCTGAGCACACATTATCCAATAACTGTTCACTAACTGTAATGTAAATACTGACCCACATTGTCTGTATTATGCTGCATGTCTTTCTCCCCCTCTCCTCCATTCCTAGCTGTCCTATCTTCCTCCTTTTCCTCCTTTCACCCAGCCCGGCCATCGGCAGGAGGGTCCCCCATCTGAGCCAGGTTCTGCTCAAGGTTTCTTCCTGTTCAAAGGGAGTTTTTTCTTGCCACTGTCGCCTTAAGTGCTTGCTCTGGGGTCAGGCTCTGGGTCTCTGTAAAGCGCTTTAAGACAATTTTGATTGTGGAAGGCGCTATATAAATAAAATTGAATTGAATTGAATTGAATTAAGTCCAAAAACTTCTAAGTGTTCAATTCTTCTCTTTAAAGGAAAAACAAAGAGTCAAAGTCAAATGCTGGAGACCAGAGCAGTCGAGTGCATAAAGCTTTATTCTTCAATACAGAATCAAAAAGCCAGAGTATTTTCTGCAGAAAAAATGACTTTCACCATCTGTTCATCATTTTTTATATTGTAAATAGTTGGTGTGTTACAGACCAAGGGGCATGTCTGATCATGCCCCTTTTTTCCCCTTATTTGTTTGTTTTTGGGATGATCCTACTGTGGTGACAGGGTCTTGAGTTGTTTGTTGCAAACTTGTTCATGCTTTACCTATCTATACTTTGCTTCACTGTGTGCACTGAAATATGAGGATTTACGGGAATTTCCGCAGGGTGTCTACCTGATAAGAGACCAGCTGTTTGAGTATCACTCCCTGCCAGGACAGACACCTGCTGTTTGTGTATCACTCTTTCTCTAGCACTGCCGAACCATTGAAAGAGCTATTATTAAAGGTTGTAGGAGTAAAATTGAGATGAGATTGCCTTGGACAGTTTTTGCAGGAGTAAAACTGAGATGAGATTGGCTTGGACAATTTTTAAAAAATGAACAAGGAAACTCTCTGACACCATTAGATAACGACTTAGGGCCAAGGCACAGTTAACAGCTCGTGCGGGGGAGAAAAGACACCTGTAAAAATCAGCCCTGGAGTGTATTTGAAGAGACAAAAGTAGATGTGATAACTCCTGACTCCAATAAAAACTGGCTGACCTTGATCAATGAAAATGGAATTGGACATGCCCAAACATAAAAATACGCCCAGACTTGTCCTTCAAAACAGGTGCAGCCCGCCGTACACTTGGTGAAAATGAGTTGTTCCTGCAGGACTGCTCATGCTTCTGACCTCTGTGCTGGAGGAATAAAGCATCCTGGACTCAACTTCTCTGATATCCTGTGTTTGATTGACTCTGTGCATTTACTCTGACTAAGATCTGAAAAACTTAGAATTGTTACTGAAGACTAAAAGACTGCAAGAAGAAGAAGGTGTGGGGCCTCAGCTGGACCTGAACTCTGCTTCAACTGGCCCTTGACGGGGTTCACCCATCCAGCCTGAACGAGCCACATCACTAATTTGGCCCTTCCTACCTTAGACACGACCAGTGGCAGACTGTTGACCAGGTTCAAGGACAGGTCTGGGCGTAACTGGGCATGTCCCTCTGCATTCCCCTCTATTTGATTGGTGTAAAGTCAAACTTATCTTTTTGCTCCCTTGTTTTGCAGGCCTGAGCTCTACAGGTGTCTTCTTCTTATCTCATATCAGCCACACTTGGTTTTTAATAGTATCTAGGTGTCTATGGACTTTTTTTTTTTTTTTTTAACTTTTACGGACTATCTCTTTTATTAAATGCTACATATACTGACACCATCCCTCTACATATCTCATCATTACAGTGTCATTAAAGTAACAGAGCATGAGAGATAACTCATTTGTTATACACCAATAACAGCCACAGTGGCACCCAAGGCAGCCACAGGCGCAAGATAAGAAGAGAACAAATGGCCTTTTTTTCCTGGAAGAATACAGGAGGAATATGCAGATATACAGGAGGAATACACAGATGGGTTAGGACACATTGCACAAAATTTGACACTATATTTCCCCCCTTTCGTGATGGCTACATCACAAAACTGGTGCAATGTCAAACACTGGTTCATAATACATGTAAGGATCCAAAGCATTAAAATTTGAGCAGCATGTTAAAAAGAAACTAGGAAGATTAAAGAACAGGATAAAGAATAAGGAACGGAATAAAGGACTTAATCATAAAATAGAGGAGAACATTGCCATTGTTACTTGGACTGAACAATAAGAAAACAAACGTAACTAGTAACTCTACCAAGTAAATATAAACTTGTCAACTATATGGTGAAACACTTCAAACAAAGCTAACAAGGTGAATTAATCATGCAAATATAAACTTGTCAACTATACGGTGAAACTATGGAGACGTCACACATGTGAGGGAATATTAATGCACACACAAGTAAAATATAATAATAATCATATTGCATGAAATGTGAGTTGTGCCCATGATAAGATATGTAGTGTGAGCATATGTTGTTGCGTGAGTCCAGAGATGAAAACAGTCTATTCAAGAGAAGAAACTGTCCAATCCTGGGAAGCAGGTTATATATATTAAATGCACTAGTGATCTCCAGCCGGAGATCACGGTGATGGGCAAAACACATCCTACATCTTTGCCCTGTACTTCTGCGGGTGTTGAGGATTTCCCAAGCAGATGGCAAAGCGGGTTTCCACCCTACCAAGAATAGCTTGTAGTGCACGGGCTGTTGGCACACTCTTCATCTTCTGCAGCTCTCCGCGGAGGTGCCTTAAGCCTCCGCGAATCACCTGAATGAGAATTTGATTCTCAGGTGAGAGGCTATCATGAATACGGATATATTCTGCTGTGGAGAGGTCTCCCACCTCCTGTAAGGTGAGGTATTGATGACCCTCTGGACATAGCGCTGGGAATGGCAGCTGAGGGGCCGTGAGGACCTTCAGATCGGATGGGCTGCATGGGGTTGGCCAAGGAGAAGGCCATGGGCTGCCAGGGGTCTCCTGTGAGGTGGGGCTGCCAGAGGTCCCATTTGACTCAGCTCTTGACGGAGGTGGCTCCGGTGACTCCAGGGGCTGCTGCCAAGGCCGGAACTGGTCCCATCGTGGTTGGCGATGTGGAGGAGATGGCTGTGGGTTTGGCCATGATGTTGGCAGTTGCGGGCTGATGCCTTGGACCGGTTGACTGGGACCAGGTTGGGGTTCTTCTTCACACTTTGTGGGGGGCATATATTGAGAGCTGAGCCACCAATCAGCCATGTTTTGCCTACTTGCACTTGAAGGGCGGTTGGGGTTGCTAGAGTAACCTTAAAAGGACCTTCACGTCTGGGTTGGTCCCACTTTCTTTTGAACACCTTGACGTATACCCAGTCACCAGGCGTCACCTTTTGCAGTTGTGGCTGGATCTCTGCTTCTCAATCTTCTGTTACAGCTTTATTCTGTTGAAACACAACTTTATGTATTCAGGTTAAATGTTGCAAATAGGCCACCAATTCTCTTTCATATTGTTCTAGGGGTGGCCCATGATAAGGTCCTCTAAGATATGACACAGGCATAGGTCTTCCAGTCATCATTTCATACGGTGTTAGGTGTGTTAGTTGGTTAGTTTGTGACCTCAAAGGCCTTAAAGCAAGTGGCAAAGCATCCATCCAATTAAGCTTATAATCACTATCTGCTATTATTTTTGCTAACTTGGCTTTCAGTGTTCCATTAGCTCATTCTCCTACACCCTGTGACTGTGGGTGATAGACACATCCAAACTTCTGCTTGATCCCTAGCATTGTTAATGCTATCCTCATTATATTTGCTCCAAATGCAGGACCATTATTTGAACTGATGGTGTTTGGGAAACCAAATCTTGGGAAATCTTCTTTACATAAAAACTTAGCTGCTGAATTAGCATCTGGACCTTTTGTAGGAACAGCTTCTATCCACCTGCTAAATCTGTCAATTACCACAAGAACGTATCTGTAGCCTCTTATATGCTCTGTCATATCTATGTGGTCCATCATTAGGTGTCTAAAAGGACCATTTGGTGGCAGTATATGGGCTATAGGTGCTGAAAAAGCCTTTCCTACATTATGTTGTGCACATACGATGCAGTCATTCAAAGTTTTAAGTTTCAAGATCTGGCCCCCTGCACAATGGTCAGGACCATGCACATTAAGAACAGCTGTTTTTAGCAGTGATGTGGGTAACTCAAAATGATGTTGCGGACTACGCCACAAATCTTTATTTGGTCCAGCTTGCATACATTTAATAGTCCCTTGTTTAAGCCAAACAATATACTCACAGACGCTAGCCTGATGCTGTGCTTCCATCAATTAAGCTAAAGTAGTGAGAGGTTCACAGTCCTCTGCTACCAGTGAGGGACCTATACATGTTTCAGTAGCTGCTTGCTTAGCCGCCTCATCGGCTTCACTGTTCCCCTTAGCTATGAAGGACTCATTTTTCTGATGTGCTGGACATTTAATGATAGCTAAGGCGGATGGAAGGTGAACAGCATCTAATAGTTCTGAGGTACCGGCACCATGAGTGACTGGCATATCATCTGCTCTGTTGAAGCCTCTCTGTTGCCAAATTTTGCCATTGATGTGAAATACACCATATGCATGTGCTGAATCAGTATAAACATTCAGACGCTTGCCTTCAGCTAATTGGCAGGCTGTTGTCAATGCTTTGATTTCTGCCAATTGTGCAGAACAAGGCTGAGGCAGTTTCATTGCTTGTACCTCTGTAAATGTGTCATCAGAATTCATTTGTATCACAGTATATCCTGCATGATTTCCTGTAGCATCTCTGAAACATGAACCATCAACAAAATAAGTTAAAGCTGCTGGTATTGCTTGATTATGTATATCTTCTCTTGGTTTCATGAAAGCCTTTGTTTGTTGGACACAGTCATGAGGAGTGCCCTCTTCAGGTAATACCATGCGTGTTGCTGCATTAACTGTGTTGCAATGTTGGATAGTTAGTTCTGGCGCAGAGAGAATTACTCATAGCCAGTTTTTCTTGCTTGTGTTAAAACAAAACCGGGACTTGTCAGTAATGCATGTAATTGATGGGATGTGTATGAAGTAACTGGATGTCTCATGGTAATAGAAGGTGCTTTTTGAAATGCAAAGACTGCTGCAGCTAGCACCCTGCTCCTTGGTAGCAGGGTGATAACCCTACTTCAGTATTGTCCAATTTGGTGCTATAATATGCTGATGGTTGCTTACCAACTGGAGTGTCTTGCATCAATATTGCACATGCATAGCCCGATCTTTCTGCAACATACAGATAAAATGCTTTACTATAATCAGGGTTTCCTAGTGCAGAAGCAGTCTGCAGATCATGTTTGAGTGCTTGAAAATTTTGTTCAGCAACATCAGTCCACTGCAGTGTGGCTGAGCTGTCTGTTTGTCCTATAGCACGAATCAGTGATCTCAGAGGTGCAGCTTTGATAGCATAATCACAAATCCAAGCTCTACTGTATCCAGCCATGCCCAGAAAAATCAGCATTTGTCCTACTGTTTGTGGTTTTGGTCTGTTGGTGATTGCTTCTATGTTAGAGGAGGCAATTTTTCTGTGATTACCACTAAGCTTTCTTCCTAAATATTCTACCTCTTCTTGGCAGAATTGGAGTTTATCTTACATTTACTTTTTTTTAATCTCACATTTAGCTAACTTTGTGTCCCCCCCTTAGCCAATGCTGTTAGCACAGTGATAGAATCTTTTCCACACTGAGCTTTAGTAGGGCTGACGAGCAAAATGTCACCCATATATTGGATTATAGTGCTCTGGACATTGAGATGATGCAAATCTTCAGCTAGAACCCTGTTAAATATTGTTGGGCTCTCCACATCCTGGCAAACGAGTGTAAGTATACTGTTGGTTTTGAAATGTGAATGCAAATAAGTGTTGTGAATCAGGATGTAAAGGTACACTGAAAATGCTGAGCATAGATCTATAACAGCATACCATCGGGTGTCTGGTGGGATATTTGATAGAAATGTGTGTGAATCTGGCACAATGGGGGTTTCTGCATCAACTATGGAGTTGACAATGTGCAGGTCATGCACTAAACCATAATCAGTAGAATGTGGCTTTCGGATTGGATAAATTGGAGTGTTGCAGGGGCTTTTGGTTTTAATTAAGCCCCCTGCAGCTAACAAGCCCTCAGTTGTAGGTTTGATGCCTTCTACAGCCTGTTGTTTTAGTGGATATTGCTTTTTGTAGGGCAATGTAATGTTAGGTTTGAGTTTAATTCGGACGGGCTGTACAGATTTCACTAACCCTACATCTGTCTTGTGTTGTGACCATAATTGTGTAGGTATCTGTTTAAGTAGTTCATGTTTTACTGTGAGTGGTAATTGTTTAGGAGTTTCTCTAACAGTTAAAACTTTTTCTGCCTATCCCTCATCATGTGTGCTAAATTATATTCTACTGTATTGTTTGTCTGCAGATACATGCAGGTTTTTATTCAGAAATCGTTTCCAGTGAGGAACTTGCAACGCAGATTTCACCACTGGTCCTAAGTCATGAGATTCATAGGTTTTTGCATAGTCCACATGTTCCTGTTGTGCATCATACTGAAGAGTACAATGCAGGGGAAGTCGTGGTTCATTTGCTTCATTGAATTGGCTCTGTGCCCATATTTTCCACTGGGGGACCATTCATGCTCCAAGTTTGACTTTTGCATTAATTGTATCCAATATACAGCTGCTTTTTTCTGCTGTCATGGAATTTTGGACTACAGAGGATGGCATCATGATGGCTGGGGAGGTTGAGGAGTCTGGGGGCAGATCAAACCAAACTCCATCTGGTGTACACATGACATTAGCTCTTAGAGAGGACAAAATGTCTCTCCCTAGTAGACTGATTGGTGTTTGATCAGAACAGAGAAGTGGTGTGGAGTACTTTGTGATGTAGGCGCATTTCGCACATTTTGAATTGTTGAGCTGCCTCTTATTTTTTCAGCTGCAGCACGATATTTTTCCATTTTTTGTTTTTCTTCAAGCTCAATTCATTCCAGCATGTACTACAGCTCTTTTTCTTTCCCTCTCTTGCTGACCTTTTTCCTCAATCTCTGTGTATTCCTTTCTATCAGCTTGTGCTCCAGGGGTCTGGCTCCTAATCCATTGCCTCATATTAAGGAATCTCTGATCCTCCATATTTACCCTGCTTCTTTCACTCCTCACACTACTGGGGACAATACATACACTATTTCTCCCTCTTCTTCTGGCAGTGTTTCCATGTGTACCTGTACATTTTCCTGATAGCGCTCCTTTAATCTCTCCCTGAAGCTGATCTTTTACCTGCACTAGAGGATATAGCCCTGACAGTGGCGTTGCTGTATTAGATGCATATGGGGGAGGCTTATCATGCCACTGTGGGGCTGAAGGCCGTTTCTGTTGTTTCTTTTCTGTTTCTGCCTGTGTGTGTCTCTCTGCTGTTTTCACTTTTATTGGTGCCTGCTTCTCCTCCACTATTGACAATTGTGTTACATTTAGCACTTGTCTTCGCTCTTTCTGCCTAAACCATCTCAATACCTCTCTCTTCCTTGCTCTTTTGCCTAATCTGCTGTTGATAGTCTCTCTAGCTTTATGATGTTTGATGCTAGCTTCCACCTCATCACAACAGGCCTCCATGAAGATTCCCTCCTTAGGCCATTGTAGCCGTCCAGTGGTTCTTTTGTGTCACTTCTTCATCTAGTCTGCTTTTCATGGTCTGGCTGCTGTCTTATCACCAACTCCAGCGTCGATGCACCAATTCCTTTTATCACCTTTGTCCCCATGTATGCTTGTCTGGCTTCACTGGGTGTGGGTCTAGAAACTTCTTTGGTTTTTATTAATACAATAATTTTATCTGCACTAAGGCAGGGTTTTAATTTTCTGTTTTGTCTGTAATCAAACCTCAGGTCCTCCTCTCCATCTTCACCTGACACTTTGACCAGCCAGCCAAATTTTCCTGTTTCCCACTGCAGTCTCCTGGGCACCACTGAAACAGAAAGTCTTGGATTCTCCGATCCTGTGTTTAACCCCACTAGGGATGTGTTTTCAGGAATTCTCATGAGCGGTTTTAAAGGCACAGTTACTATTGCACTAGGAGCATCACAGAGTTGTTTGAATAGAGGACCCAATAAGACCGGGGTCCACAGCCTGTGCAGTATATGAGTCCAGTCTACAGCTGGAAATTCTCTTCGATCACTCTCCATTCAACTCCACTAAAGAACAATAAGAAAGCCACTAATGCTATTATTTCACAAATTATATGTCCAATGGGAAACTGTTCACTCAGATTATCAACACTATTCACACAATTTATATTATTTACACTATCTCCTCTCTACAACACGTCTCAAACACACTCACAATTATAATAAACACAAATTACACACATATACTTTATATACAACTGCTGCAGACAACTGGACACATACAACAATTATCTGTGCAGTCTCATATGTACACTCTAAACAGCTGGCCAGTATTGCCCTCAGCAAAATTCGTCAGCCTTGACGTTACTTGCAAGTGATCACCAACCCAAGATGACCCTTCCTGTTTTCTCACTAAAACAGGGCACAGCAGAACAATACTCTTTTACCCGCGCAAACCTCTCATCCTGTATTTTAGGATATTTGAGAGCCATATCTGTAAAAGGTATGTTTTCTCAAAACATTTCTACCTGTACAGACCTCTCAACACCAAAAGTGGTATCTGCAGAGGATCCTTCAAAACACCCCTGTACTGCTCAGACTTCATGAGACATTACTCAGAATTTACTCTCCCCTGTGCTGCTTACCAAATCATTCCCCCTGCAAACACCAAGCACGCAGCTAACCAAACTACAACAGCAACATTAAGCAACAATTCCTCCATTCACACGCAGTTACTCATTCACACTCATCTGCACCGCAGAGGATTTATTAGATGCTAGACTCACACTTAAACAAACAACATGCAACTGAATTCAACCTGTCCGGTCTCCTGTGCGCTGTTATCTTACTTCATTATGTACGTTAATAAGCTTTTAGTGTCAAATTTTATTCAGACCAACAAGCAGATTTACTAGGTTCCTAAATAATGAAGTTTGTGCCTATGATTGGGTTTATGCCAGGTTCTTTAGGGGTGAGTCATATAGATCTGTACCTCATCCTGGCGAGATTCCAGCACTGCATCCAGACATAAATCATGCAGATAAAAGGCTCTGCTTACCTTAGTTTTGGTGCGCTTGTGGTCTGAATGGCAGATGCCGATCTGCTTCCCGGTCTAGGTCAGGTCCTGTTGACAGGCGCCCCTCCTGGCTGGCTCGCCAGTTTTGATGTAGACCCAGCTGTGGGCCAGTTGAAGCTGAGTCAAAGTCCGGCTGAGTCCCCTCACCGTACTCTTTTACTCTATTGGTTCCCTTCTCCAAAAAAGTGTTCAACTTTTTTCTTCAAAGGAAAAAACACAGAGTCAAAGTCAAGTGCTGGAGAGCAGAGAAGTTGAGTCCATAGAGCTTTATTCTCCAATACAGAATTCAAAAGCTCGAGCTTTCTCTGCAGAAAAAAACTGAAACATATCCTCTGTACATCATTTTTTATATTGTAGGTTGTGCCCAGGTTCAAGGACATGTCTGGGCATAACTGGGCATGTCCCTTTCTCATCTCCCTTTGTCTGGTTGGTGTATTTTTTGCTTACGTCAAAACTTGTGTCCAACCTATCTCTCTCCCCGCTCCCAGCTGGCCCGATATCCACTGATGTCTCCCCCATCTCATGCCAACCACCATCCACTCCTATTACCCACACTCTGTTTGTAATGGAATCTGGGGTGTTGTTGACTAATTTTCATTAAAAACTTTCCAGACTATTCTTTTCTAATGTTACATACACTTTTCTTTTTCTAGTGTTACATACACTGACATCGTTCTCCACACATCTCCTCATAACAGTGCCATCGGTGCGCCAGGGCTATGTGGTGTGTGTGTGTGGGGGAGACAGAGCGGACATGTGTGTGGGAGACAGAGCAGAGGTATGTGTGTGTGGGAGACAGAGCGGAGATGTGTGTGGGAGACAGAGTAGAGGTATGTGTGTGTGGGAGACAGAGCGGGGGACAGACAGAGGATCAGGTGTAGGATAAGCAGAACACAAATGGATTTGCACACACTGAAGAATACATTATATACATTGCACAAATCTGACACCACAAGAAAATGGTGTAAGTCATAGTTCAGATGAAAGGGAGATCACAAAAGTATTTGCTATGACAATTTGTGTAGAGTACACACTTGTGGTGTCAGGTTCTGTGCAATGTGTTAAGAATCCATCTATGCTTCACCCCTCCTCACCCTTCTGTGCTTCACCCATCTGTGTGTACTTCAATGAGGGAAATTCCATTGGTGGTTGCTCTTGCAGCACTTGTTGCTGCCTTGTGTGCCTCTGCCTGCTATTGCTGCATAGCAAGGGATAATCACTCATGCTTTGCATGCATGTGTTGGGTTCTTTAGAGGCACTCAACCCAATCAAAAGAAGCCAAGATTCCATTAAAAAACAAAGTGTGGTTAGAGAGTGGTTGTTAGGAGGGTGTTGTGGTGCACGTGAGATGAGAAAAAACTCCATTAGAGATCAGGCCTGCAAAATACCAGGGAAAAAAAAAAGATAGACACACACCAATTAAATGGAGGGAATTAGAAAGGGATAGACCCAGTTACGCCCAGACCTGTCCTTGAACCTGGTCAACAGTCTGCCACTGGTCATGTGTAAAGGCCACGTGCTGTACTTTTTTGATATGCAGGGCTATGAGAAGGGCTAAATTTTAGATATGAGTAGAATCATCCCAAAAATAACCAATGAAAGGAAAAAGGGATGTGGTCAGACATGCCCCTTGGTCTATAACACACCTACAATTATATAATTATATAATATAAAAAATGATGCACAGATGGTAAAGATCAGTCGTTTTCTGCAGGGCGGCTCAGGCTTTTGAATTCTGTATTGAAGAATAAAGCTCTATGGATTCAACTTCCCTGGTCTCCAGTGCTTAAGATGTGCCTCTTTGTGTTTTCTTTTAAAAAGAAGAGTTGAACACTCTTCTTTTTAAAAGAAGAAAAAGACTTAGAGAATTAAGAGTAAAAGAGTACGGTGTGGGGACTCAGCCGGACTTGGACTCAGTTTAGACTGGCCCTCAGCTGGGTCTACAGCCTGGTCTGAAAAATCCACACCACGCTCTTGAATGAAAGTAAATATTGTATACTAAGGTATGCATTTTCTCTCTCTCTCTTTGACAGAGAGAGCGAGAGAGAGAGAGACTGAGAGAGAGCAAGAAACAGATATAAAGAGACAGAGAGGATTGCTTTGGATTATGAAGGTTGGAGAGTGAGTGTAAGGTGGGGAAACCTACAGAAAAAAACACAGGTTACGATGCATGTAGACAGACAGATAGACAGACAGATAGATAGATAGATAGATAGATAGATAGATAGATAGATAGCAAAAATGTTCACACCACCACACGCTTTCCTGAAAGTTAATTTGCAAGTTGCAATACATACATTTAACACAACAGTCACATTATGACATTTGTACACAGTACACGTGGAAACGTGCTGGAATTGAAGGACTGATCAGTGACATCTCAGCCCGATCTGAGAAGGAACGAAGATAGAATGATAACATCAGTCCGAACACCTGTTGAGAACGGTAAAGGGGCTGTCAGTTTGAGGAGATGTCGAAGCTACTCCATGCATCTGCAGGGGATGACGAGCATCCATAGGCCTGTTCTTGTAACGATCAACCAAACCAGTCATCCACACATCTGATGTTGTGACATCTCCAGATGCTGCCTTTTGCCTTAGGACAGTAATAGGTAAACTCATTTTAACAATATTATCTCCAGTTGGAACAAAAACTATAAAAAATAAAAGCCTCATTTGCCTCTCAGATTTAGATATGTACGAGATTATATATACAACCCATGCATATGCATCTACAACATATTGATTATCTAAATTGGCATTCCAACACTTAAGGAGTGATTTGTTATACTGGTTTATCTAAACAGCATTGATGTCACATTTTAATATCACCTTCGTCTTTTTAGCAAGACGCTGATATACTTCCTCAAAAATTTCTTGTGTGATGCGTAATGTTTTAAGTAAATGCACAAAATGATCATAAGTTGCGTCCTCCATAGCTTTTTTTAAAGGCTGTTAGTATAGTGTGTGCATCCTCTTTTTTCCATGAGTTTTGGCTGGCTAAGTGGCAAACATGTACAGTTTCACTTTTTCTTAGTAGGGTTAGCTTTACAAGTGCATGACTCATTATTAACTTCAAGTGCTGGTGGACGACATATAAACGTGCATGAAGAATCCTGCTATTAAAGTATCTTGATCGAGTTATATGATGTTACTAGTATGAAATGTATTACTTCCATTGGGAAATAAAACAGGGAAGCATTTAGCTTCATTATCATGGTCAGATAACATTCTAACAGGATTATTCCCTTCTGCAGGAGACACATTCAGTACAGAATCATAATACTGGTCCAAAGCTTCCTGTCCAGTATCAACAGGCATAAGATGTGTTCTGAAACATGCAATGTTGCTGACGATCATGTAATAATTCATCTTCAACAACAAGTTCCACTTCAGGAGAATCAACATTCAACATTTGTTGGAGAACAAAACTGCTTCACCCAGTCCTCATTAAACATCACTTCTTTGTTCACATGGTTTTGCTGTTTTAAACAGATCAATGTGTTTCTAATTTGTGAGGTGTTAATGAATTGATATTCATAATGTCCTTTATATGTAAGCTTAGGTTTTAACGTCACTGGCAATAAAGACCTCTCCATATTGGATCAAGGTAACAGGGTATTTGTTTGCACTGTGTTTGCAGGAACACATGTTACTGATACATGCACGCCATTTTGGATGCATGTGTGTATCCAAAATGGCGTACATGCTCTGTATGCAGGTTGGAAATGAAAAGCTATATATTTGTAGTAAAATTGGTAAGAATGACACATTTCTTACTTGCTAATAAAAGCTTGTTTTGTTTCCACATATATCATTATCACAATATAATAAAACACAAACTTTAATCATGATGCAACTTTTTATACTAACATGAAAGAACTCTCTTTACCTAAATTCCCTGCCTTACAACAACATTGCTGACATCTTGGATCACATCCCTGAATTTAACAGAATCAGATGCATATCACCTCTTGAACAACTCTCAGTACATCCACACAAAGCAATCATCTGGATTACTTTCATTTCCATTTGTATAACTTTGCCCATCCCTGACAAACAGCTCAACTACACACAGAAAAGGCCTGACAGATAACAGACACACCTGGCTGAACTGTCCCTATCAAAAGGGCCTGGCTAAAACAAAACTCCAGACATACTTGCTGACATCACAGAGCTGCCTCAATTCACATTTATATCACCTCTTGATCAGATGACAATACACCCACACATAAGACACTGTCTGCACAGCTTACATTTCCATTTGTTTGCCTTTGACCATCACTCTCAAATAGCTCATGTAAAACACAAAAGACCACTACAGCCACACATCAAACTTCACTCTTTATACTAATTTATTTTTTTCATACATTCATAACCACAGAAAAGGAGCTCTTACACGTTTCATATTCTTTTTTTATTTACTCTGACATTGGTCTCATTAAAACATTCTAATGCCAGGCTGGACTGTTTGTGTGTGTGTGTTCTTTTCTTTCCTGGTTTTCCTTCTCTCTGCTCCTGGTTTTTCCTCTCCTTCCCTGTTTGCTCTCTAGGTGCTGCCTTAGTGATTAGTGTTCACCTGTGACTGGCTGCCTTCATCCAGGACCCTAGAATAAAAGGACCAGGCTCGCAGAGTATCGTTCTCTTTCTTTTCTCCTTGCTGCCTGCATGCCACAGCAGAAAGCTTTGATTTAATGTTTGTTAAAAAGAGGTATGTGGAGGGAGGTTGAGAACAATAGGTGAGTTGGGGTACCCTATACACTGTTTCACACATCTAGTTTCCTTTGTTAGACACACTAGGTTAGTGGTTGGTGCCACCCCCTGTATTGGTTTTGGTTAAATCACCTTTTATTTAGAGAAGCTAATTTGCCCTTTTGTTTGATTTGGTTGTCAGAGGTAGGGAGCAGTCAGGCCTGTTTTGTTTTATTGGTTTCATTTATTTGGCACAACTTCCTTTTATCATTCTCCCCCACATTGTTGTAACCCTCTGTGATGTGAGAGCAACTAGGATTAAATCATTTTGTATTGTCCACTGCTCTGCCTCTCTCAGTTTTCTTTGTTGAACTGTGGCTATCCTATTTCCCCTAGGGGATGTAACACCTTAAAAACCAACTATATTTCAGTAATTGAGAATATGAGCACAAACTGCCCTGTGAATCAGAAGGGGCAATAGTTCAACAGGTTGCAAGAATGACTAGAATGTCAAAGACTGTGAGTTCAAAGCCAGGTGGTGATGCCATATGTTCTTTATGACCATGCACTCCATGTTATCATACATTATTACTTTTTATTCTAGTTATCACTAGTTATTCCAAACATACTAATTTTATGCTTTATGTACTATATGAACACTTGGTCTGTTTTTTTCTCTGTCTACAACCAAACATATGACTTTTATTGATGCATACTCTGTAATACAAGTTGCCATAATCATCCCCTTAACATTAATGGGAAACAACATATTTCTTTCATAAACCACATATGGTGAAACTCACTCATACTCTCACATACCAAATCCTGCCTGACTTAACTTTAACATGTGACATGTTTAATATGTGATTAAAAGAGTGCCTGCTCTGTCTACAAACATGTGGACACACTCCTAACGCAACTCAGTCAACCTATTGTCTATGCAGTTTGAATACTTGCCAGACAAAATACACATCTCTACATGTAAATTCACTCACACAAACACTTCACCTTTACACAAGATAACCACCTACCTGTAACTTTCACTTATTCAAATACATTCTCAACAGACCCTGACCTGACCCATTTCCTCTCACATTCTCTACTCTGACCAAACTCTGCATTTTCACACACTAAAAACAAACACCATGAAGGGGAGGAGCCACTCCATGTTTAAAATCCCCTCGACCAAAAACTGCCACTTAGAACACTTCTGCCTACAGCCAGGTTTCTACACATCAAGTGGACTTCATTGCTTACTATTGGAAAAACAGTAAGTACATTTTTAACACTAAATAATTTACTGCATGCACACATGCTAAACCTTACTTTATCTATACTGCATTGTTTATAAGTTTTCCATGGTCTTCACAGACATGGCATTTTCTTCACCCTCAAAATTGCCATCAATGAACCACCCACATGTACAGGAAATCCGACAGGCTCTGCAGCTACTATATGTAAGTGCTTTCCTGTTTCTGCAGACTGATAAACTAGAACTATGACCCTTTCCTTGACACTTCTTCTAACTAATATTTCTTTGCTTCCAGGACGCTGCATGTGACCCCCAGGTCTTTCAGCTTGAACTACAGAACAACATATACCAAACCTCAACTGATGTCATGAACAGCACAATCAGGCAGGCACAACTATTCACAGCACTAAAACAAAAGCTAGAATTCCAACAAAAACAACTTGAAAAGACAAAAGAACAACTAAAGCGTTATCAGGAAGCCCTGCACGCCCTTATTCCACCAGGTACTGAAAACTCACAGATAAGAATCTCTACATTTATAAACCAATACAAAACTGTTTCACGTGTTCTGCTTTGAATTTTCTTAAACTAATTATCTTTTCTATTCCTTTAGAAATGGAAGAAGACACACCAATGGACATGCCACATGCTGGAGAAAATGCCACTCTTCCACTGCAACAACCCACAGAAGGTAGAGTGGACTTGTACTTTCTCCATTAAGATTAACATTAACATAAACATAAACATAAACATAAACATAAACAAAAAACTGTCACTCCAAACTCATGACCAACATCTCATCTGTCTAATTTTCCTTATAACCCACATCCTGAAATACACACACACTCATTCTGTCCACTTTGCAAAAAATGCAATCATATTTTTTTTAATCTAATTCTTTAGAAACTGTTGACAAGAAAGTTGTGGACACAGACCATCCAGGCTATGATGTCAAGGATCCTGAATAGCAGCATGCAACTGATCAGGCAACACAAGGTAAAAGCACTACAACATATGTAGCAATATCTTAACATGACCAAACAAGATATTTAACTATATCAAAACATCCTGTCATAAACACTAATCATACCTCTCCATTTTTTTTATCAGACATTGGACAAAAGACCACTCCTCCAAAGAGTAAAAGATGCCAGCTGCAAGAAAAATAGAGGCTGGACCCACAAAACACAAAGCCTTTCATTACAGTGGCTGTGTAATATTTATATATAAAAAATGTGCATGCTTGAGTGTGTTTAGACTTGTTTGGTTTTCATTGTTGTGTGAAAACAATGTGAGGGTCTAATCCTGCAAAGGGAAACTCAGACCGGGTGTTGTGAATCAAGTCTTTTAATGTCATGTAGCATGGAGACAAGACATACAGTTCACAGTGTGTTCTGCAGTGTTGTCTGAAGAGTGTTGTCTAGTATGACTCTTTATACCTGTAGTCAGTATGCCATAAATACCTTTCCCAGCATGAGATACAATAAAGGATGTCTTCTGGTCACACCAAACGTAAACAATCAGGACAACCAAATGGGGTTCACTCCCAGGCCATCTATGATAGTTCCAGATCAGCAGCTTTAGATAAACAGTTCACTCTAGGAAGCATCTGTTTTTACACCTACTATAAGCACTCAGGACAATTAACCAGAGTTCACTCCCAGGTTAGTTAAGGTCTTTCCAGATCAACATTTACAGATGTTATTAGGGGACGTCTGTTTTAAAATGACCACAAGGTATAATCCTTATTTCCTTACAACAACTCTGGGGAGAGTTTTACAACCTGAAAGAATGTGGGCAGACTTGTACAAAGGATGGGTTTTAGGTACAGCTTAGTACTAAATGAACAATCCTAGACTTCACTTTCACTAAGGACAGATACATTGAAAAAATGTTTCCACAGTTGACAGAACCACTGTAAAAGAAAGGCGTTTGTATAGATGTTCATATTTATTTTCCAATAAAAACAGTTTGTCACAAACTCAACCGTGCTTTTTGCAAATCATACAAAAAATTCACTGAGATCCATTACAGTAAAACTGATACTTGTTAATTGTGTTTATCAGTAACTGACTGCTTTCATCTTCCACATTTGTCATGAGGTAGCTCTGCTGCCTCTGGGGATTGTTTGTTGGTGGTCTCTTTTTCTGTTTGTTTTCTCTTTTTGTCTGTCTGGTTGGTGTGGGCGTGGCTTGGCGTTTTCCTGGCTGGGTCCTCCTCATCAGGACGATTCCAATCACCTGTGCTCATCCTGGTGGCAACCTACCTCAGAGTATAAGAGACTCAGTTTTCCAGTCGGTCCTCGCCAGATCGTACCGCCATCTTCCCGGTGACTAGATCTATGAGCCTCGTGATTTTTTTCCTCTTTGTGATTTAGTGCTTTGAATCTTCTCCTTTGTGGTTTTGTCGACTTACCTTTTGCCCCTCTCCTAACTGCTCACCTCTCCCTCCTTGCAGACTCCGACGGTCTCCTCCTCCCCGTGCTTCCTTCCCTCAGCCGACACCGTTTTCCGGGATACCCCGCCGCCCTTAGTTCTTTTGGTTATTCTTTTGTTTTCTCTGTAAATAAACTGTTTTTTTTTTTTACTCCTGAAGCTGCCTACGTCCTGCTATTGGGTCCTGGCCCTGACTGACTCTGAGCATGACAACATTAATCATTCCTATTTTTTTTACTTTAACTGACAACAAACAGCAAATGACATTCATTTAATGGCTCTCAACTCTAACAAAAGAAAACTAAATATAATCTAAGCACTAATAAATCAAACTCTCATATCAGGGTGAATATAATGGATTAATATAACCTGACTTTCAAAAGCTAAGTGTCTGCTCCTCAGTCTACAGGCCAGGAACAAACTCTCCATCAGACAACATCCAATGGAACTGATTTGATTGCTGCTGAATAGAAAGGACACGAGATGTGATGAAATTTCTTTGATGTTTTAGTTTGTCCTGTTGAGCCACTTTCAATTATGAAACAGATTTTATCAGTGATATGACTGTCAGTTGTTAATGTGAATCATAGTATGTTGCCTCTTAAATACAGTCACAGCAGTGTTTGTCCTTCAGAGCTGTGCAGAGGCTGATCTGGGCTGTGTCTCTTTTGTCAGAGTGAGTGTTTGTCTGCTGACTGCTGGTAGAAATGACTGGAAAGTGTCTTTCTGTCTCCTGTCAGTCCATAATAAGTCCTCCTTCAAGGACTCCAGGACTGGTTTTAGAGGGTTCTTCATCTCTCTCTGCTCTCTGTGCTTTGCACCACCTACATTCCAACTTTGAGAAGAGTTTTTGTTCATCAGATCTTCATCAATACAGTAATGTGGTCTTTCCTCACACTCTGGTTTTCCTGTGACTTTGCAGTAGACATTATTTTCTGTGTTCACCTCTTTATTGAAAGTGAGGAGTGATATTCACTATCTCTCCATTGCCTCAGACAGTTTTAGTTGTTGTTTCTGCAACAGATCAGCTGCTGCACAGAGAATCATTTTGACTCATGTTTCTTTTAGATCTCATTCAACTTATCTTGTGCTGTTAGACCTTAAATCCACAGAGTCCTGCTGTATGTTGGTCTCTTCTCTGCATCACACTGAGATAACAGTTACACCTGTCACCTGAATCAAGTAGGAAGCTGATGGTGAAAGTTAAAGCTGACACTATATCATCATGTTCTGGGAGTAGAAGCTGTAAAATAACCAGGCTGGATGGAAGGAGGAAGCATTTTTTTCCTCCAACGTTATTTCATCATTATTTTCAGTTACTGGTATTTTCTCAGTCTGTTTGTAAGTTTGTGTTTTCATTGTATTTCTTTTATTTCTCTCTCTTCTGTTGTGAGGCTCCTGTCTCCTGATCTCCTTCATCCTGGATCTTCTTCTTCAGATCCTAAAACAATGACTTATTTTTATGCTGGTGTGAGAGTTTACATGCAAGTGTGTTTGTTAACTGTGAATCACATTGTGGTTAAGTTTGTGTTTGGGAGATTTCCTCCATGTGTTTATGGATACAGATGAAGGTATCAGGTCATTCCATTATTTGATGATCTCTACCTGTTAAACCATCCAAAGCAGCTCTGCAGTGTTTCCATCTGTGTTCATGTTGCTGTTTGAGGGTTAAGACTTGGTTTCAGGGTTAGAATTGGGTTTTGGTTAGAGTTAGGGTAAGGACTAGGGAATGCATTATGTCAGCAAGTGTCCTCACAAATACATAAGTACCTGTGTGTGTGTGTGTGTGTGTGTGTGTGTGTGTGTGTGTGTGTGTGTGTGTGTGTGTTTGTCCTTTGATGCCTTTGATGTATCAACATTCTACAGTCTGATGTCACAGGCTGCAGTAAGTGGACACACAGCCAGAGACAAGTTCAGAAGTCAAACAGGAGCAGAAACAGTTGGACTGGACAGGACTTGCTCATGATTTAGGAAGAAAGAAGCACTCAGATATTTCTGCACAATTATTGACAAGGAAGGGAGGAGCTACTGCTGTTACAAGGACAAGAGGAAACTACAGGAAAGTCCAGATCAGCTCCAAGGTTTTCAGTAAGTCAGTACATGTTAGTAGTTCATGTCAGTGTCTAGTTTAGAAGTTACTGTTTTGAAATGTTTTGTCCAAATGATATGTTTGTGAAACTGTGACGGCAAGTAATCATACCTATAAGCCCGGTGGTTTGATTGTGTGCTTATCATTCATGGACAAAATTGTTTTTTTTTAATGCTGATCATGACTGTGAGCTATTCTCATGGTTGCTCAACTTCTTAACTTTTTTTGGTGTGATGCTCTGTAGTTTGTGTTAAAGGAAAGGATTTCTAGGAAGTCTGTACTGTCTGCAACAAGATCCTTTCTTAAGAAATTCTAATGGAAATGATGGAGTTGGATGTCACAGCACAAAGTGGAGAGTGCTGTGTGTTATTTTAGGAAGTTACGTCAATGTACTGTAGGTCAGGTCTGTGATGTATTATGATACTTGATGGAGGACTTCACTTTAAGTGCTGTGAACAGGAAACAGTTTGATGTGTTGGTAAAATCTTCTTATTTCCAATGTGTGAATCACTTTCATCATCTCTCAAGATTTGGCCCAAAAACAAAGAAGCACAGTTTAAGACTCAGGAGAAATAATCTCCCAGTCCAATGCAAACTAACCAGCACACACTGTTTCCACTTCTACAATCATCTACTTATTATTGTGCTTTAAAGTGTCAGCCTTCTTACATTTACCTATCACTGAGTCCACTTGTGTCTTATACTGAACACTAGGTTCAAATCTCCTTTTGGCTTTGAGCCTTGATTTTTAGTTCATTTCCAGTTCAATACAATTATGTCCTGTAGTAAATCTGCAGAATGAGTCGTAGGACTTAAAGCTGGATCAGCTGTTGCATGAAGAGTTTCAGGCTGTGTTCATGTTTACCCTCTTTGGTTAAGGGACAGTAAAACAATCAGTGATTTCCTCCCTGTGGAGTAAATTTAGGCTGCTGAGAATTCTTCCTGCCTTGAAAACCTTAGTCCTGAAACTGGAATCTAAAATATGTTGATGTGTTTGAGGTGGCATGTGATGCATTTGGATGAGTGTTCATTTGCAGTGTTTTGAGTGTAGGAGGAAAACTGTTGATGACTGTGAGGGCAGAATAAGTTTGGAAGTTTAACTCTGCCACTTTAGACTCTCAGCTCTGATTCTTGTTTTCTGCTCCATGCAGCTCACACAGCAAAAACTGAAGAGTTAAAATTTCAGGGTTAAACATTTAGGAGTTGATTTTAACTCCTAAAGTGTAATTTCAACGCATTCAGAGTTAAACTACAACTTAATTAGTGAAGAGTTAACTTTAACAGTATTTCGCATGTAAGCTTAAAATGATAAAGAACTAAGGTTTATATATGCGATATCTTTGCTCAGCCACACCACAGACAAGTCTCTGATTTTCCAGAAGATGAGAGAGACCTTTCATTACTGTCAGAAGCTTGTTAGTGACCCAGGCAGAAGTGATGATATCCTCTCCACCTCCACCTTCTGAGGTTCCTGGATATCAAAGGATTGGTAAGTTTGGTGAGATGCTTAGAATGGCTTAAAATTTGAAAGCATTTTGGTAGTAATAATTTAATCGTAAAGGTGGATCAAGACTTCACTCTCCTATTTGATGACAAGACGTCCGCCAGGCTGCTTCAGAAATGGGATGTGTTTTTCAAGCCAAATGCCATAAAAGAGGCTAAGCAGCTGACTTCCACACCAGAGCTGCGTTGCTTGGTGCAGTCAGCAGAAAGTCCCATAGGATGTGATCTTGATGAGGCAACAAGTGAGTTGTTGTTTAACTACTGTTTTAAATATGAACAATAGGTGGATGACTCTGTAAAACTATCTCACAATTTCTCCTTGTTCTCATTCAAACTTAAAATGTGTTATAGTTACAGTTTTCAGTTAATTCTTGTGACTCTTTGTTAAAAGCTTATGACAAAGAAATGGCCTCCCTGTTATTGCTGCTACATCTTCTGCCACCATCACCAGGGGGATCGAAGTCTCCAAAAATCAGTGCGTGCGACGCAGCTGAGAGACTTGTAGTCTTTCATAAGGTAATTGTATTATGGTGATAATAATTTGCCACCTTCTTAATTAAATTAAAGACGTTCTCCTCTTGCACGGAGAAGATGTTTGAATAGTCACTTCTTTGGTCTAATGTAGTTTTCCCTGTTGCTGCACATTATCATTATGTCTGATGTTAGGTTTCCTTATCTCAGTCCTAGTCATGCTGCAGTTTGGAGGAGCATCTCCGCAACCAGCAGAGTCAGCAGCCGTATCTCCTCGCTGTTGGACGTCAGAAGAACAAGATTGACAGCTTCTACATCACCATGGATAAGCACCTCATCCCATGCCAGGCAAACTGCTCCCTTGGGGCATGTGATAGGATAGGAACTTTATTGTCACTTGCACAGAAGTACAGGCGAAATTTCGTTAAGGAGCATAGCCTCCGGGCCGCAGCAAAATGTTTGCGCCGCCACACGCTTTCCTGAAAGTTAATTTGCAAGTTGCAATACATACATTTGACACACAGTCACATCATACATTATGACTTTTGTACACAGTACACGTGGAAACATGCTGGAATTTTTTCATGGACACATAGGGAGGGGGGGGGGGGTTACAAAAGATAAGGTGCGGAGGCAGACGGTAGATGGGGGTGGGTAGGGCGGGGGAGTGTGTGTGCATCAGTCTATGAGAAGTGTTTGCGATTTGTATGACCTAGACTGCCAGGATGTTTACAGGTCAGTTCATCAGTTGTCCTTGAAGGGAGATACGAGCTGCTCATCATCCCCTGCAGATGCATGGAGTAGCTTCGACATCTCCTCAAGCTTGACAGACAGTCCCTTCACCGATCTCAACAGGTGTTCGGACTGTCTTCCGATGTTATCACTCCGTCTCTGTTCCTCCTCAGATCGGGCTGAGATGTCACTGATCAGTCCTTCGATCCGAGCCATCTTCTGATGGAATTCCGTCAGCCGAGTACCCATGAACCCGTGGTGCTGTTTTATCTCCGCTCTTAGCGGTAGTGCCAATCTGCCAGCAGCGGTTTTTCCAATTCTCCGATAGATCAGGACAATACCCAGGCCAATCAGTAGTATCCCTGCTATCAATGTTCATTAAATAAATAGATCCTCCACGTCTTCCAGGGACAGCGCTTCCACGCATACCAGACGCCAGGAGTCCCAAGCATCTCGGACATACCCCGCAGTGAATGTCCCCTCAGGGCAGAGTGGTTCTCCCGGTGATTCTTTTCTTTGTGGGAAAATTTTGTCCAATGCACTGAGTGACCAGTTAATAAGCTCCATCTCAAAAAAATATATCCCAAGAGTAGCAGAGCAGGGTGCTCAGGAAAGAAAATCACAAAGACGAGGCAAGTTGCACTTGTGAATTTTTACACATTCCTACAGACAACAGTGTATAACATTGATGTGGGGAAAATGAAGGAGTCGCCCAGAGTTAGAGATGTGAGAGCCAGACTTCTTAGCCAGCCAGTTGCACTCTCACACTCTGAGTAGGAGGCTAAAATAATGCTGACCTGTTTCATGTGTCAGAAATTGTATCCCAGCAGTTGATTGTACATTTAAGGGTTGAACATGGTTACTATCCTGGACCCAAGTTCAAATTGTTAGATCGTTTGTTCTCAGCAAGGTTGTAGGCATCAGTTCCTAACATATGCAGGTTTTCGTAAGCAGCTTAACAGTACTCATAGCAATGTTCAGCAAACTGCTGAAACTTCAACTGTTGCATGTTGCTCTAGTGAGCCAGTTGCAACATCTTCTCAGGCACATGCTGTGGAGGACAGGTTTATTCCACCAGATCCATGTAGCTCTTCTAGTACTTGTTCTGAGAGCAATGATTCAGGAGTTAGAAAAGATCCAACCAAAGAAATGTGTGCATCTATTGTGGCCAAATTACAGGGTAGTGGGATTTCTAACAGTTTGGTGTCATTAATTGTTGGAGATTTGGAGGAACTAACAAGTGAGCTTTGCTCACAAGCAAAGCATACTGCTGTCTCAGCTTTATCTGTAACTGACCCTAATACATCTGTGATAAATGAATCTTTTGAACATTTTGAAAACCCCTTCACAAATCTCAATACAGAATGGAAGCGAAATAAATACTTCACCCAAAAATGGGGAATTGTCGAGCCAGTAGAAATAACACAGAGTGTGAGATACACTGTAATACTTTGATGTAAATTTACAGTGAAATCTGAACAGCATTTTACTGTATTACTGTCATACAGTATCATACTGTAAACTGCAAAGCATCATGGGAGAAAATAAATGACAAATTACAGCACTTTAAGAGAATGCCATGTTTACAGGATTATACTGTAGTTTTTACTGTAAACGGAGCATCATGGGTACTGAAGAAAACTGCGGGAATTAAAATTTGAAAATCAACCGATAGCCCGGCATAACGGCTTTACCGTTGCATTTTATTTTAAAATTTGTTATTTCCACTTCGGTGCTCAGCCAGTCTACCAGCCAGGTCACCGCGAAGGCACAGACCCCGGACAATCTGCTCTGCATTTTTGATATCCGGAGCTGCCACTGAGTAAGTTTACATTAATTCACCTGTCTTATAAGGAAGATTTGAAGTTTTCTCCTGTTGTATTTTCTGCCATTTAGAGCAGCGTTAGAACAAAGCTGTTGAAAGGTTCCGTTTTAGCAAGCTAGCTAAAATCAGAACATATGTCAGCATTTTGTCGCTTTATATCAACGTTAATCGTTATAAACGTTATCTATTTTTCTGGACGATAACGTAGTAACGTAGCAAGTCTAACACTGCCTTGTGTGCCTGTTTGCACATATGTAAAAAGAGCCACAAAAAGTTAAGTGTTTGCTGTGTTCTAGTTAGCTAAAATTAGCGAGCCTCAGCATTGTCTAAGTGTTATTGACGTTAAAACAACGTAGTTTCTTTTGCCGGTAGATCTCTTATCTACTAATTAAAAGGTAGTAAGTCTAACTCAGCTTTTGTGTTTTTTGCACGGGCAAAACGAGTCTTACGTCTTAAGTATTTTTTTAAGACCTCTCTAGAACCTTCCTCTAAATTCACTAAACGCATTTTGTGTGTCTGTTACTTACTGTTACTTACTTACTGTTATTTTTCATACATAGTTTTATTGGCCTCATAAATAAATAAAAACGGAATAGAAACAGAAATAGAAATAGAAAGAAATCGTTTTTTTTTTTTTTTGACAAATTAGCTCACTTAAATCTTGCCAAAATGTTTCCATGTGAACTATGTGGTCATAACTCTGAGACAAAATATGCATTTGTGAGGCATATGAAAATTCATAAGAAAAGCAAATGCAGCTACTACACCTACCACGTACTAAAGGTGATTCAGTATTTTTCTGTTCAGTGTCTACATGCCTACCTGCATGTTTAAATTTAGTTTAACAATTTTAAAACACGGAATCAATTCTATCAATTTAAAAATGTGGAATCTAAATTATTTATTAAACCACAAACAACAAAGCTTATTATTGAATGTTTTTTGTTTTATTTACAGTTCTGACTGTTATACATCCTATAGTACAACTGTTGTATTGTCCTGATCAAACATTTTTTATAGTATCATATTCAAATTTGACATGACTTTGACTTTGTCATGTGAACATAATCAGAAGAGATTTACTCCGTTGTTTTTGTTATTAGCTTGTGTATTTCTCTGTTAACCATCTCTCTCTCTGTTATATTTTTCTTAGGTCCAATGACGCAGACAAACCAGCATTGGATGTTGAGCATAGAAAAAGAGGTGCTCTGTGAAGGAACAACCTTGGTGCTTGGGCTTGCCGTCGTCTTCTCCTCCTACTACAACTTTAATCTTCAATACCAACATGATGCAGCGTGCACACTGGAATTCATTCAGAGGTAGCTTCTTTTTCACATGTACTGTACCACAGAGCTTGACTTGATTGACTTTTCTTCACACAACACCATTTACATGTAGCAATAGCCAATAGTACCTCTGACAGCAACTACAAACATAATTACTGCCGCTGTTAGCATTGTTATGGCCACATAGTGCTGAACATGTCTTCATTCAAAGAGTGATATCACCTGAAAGTGTATTTTTGCCTTTCTATATTGTTTTTCAGAAGCTGCTTTGACATCAACCCTGAGAGGGGCACAAAAGTGAGCCGTGAAAAGGTACTAAGCAAGAAGAACGGCAAGATGGTCCAAAAGAAGCCAACATCAGTGAATCCGCATGTCAGCACACTCATCAAGAAGATCAGTGACTTCAAGTGGAACTTTGTCTGATCTAGCACACACATGCGCGCACACACGCACACACGTTTGTACAGCTATCTTTGTTAGGACACTCATTGACTTCCATTGTAATCCTGCCCTCCCCAGTCCCTTACCCCAACCTTAACCATCACAACTAATTGGCTAACAATAACCATCACCCCAACAGTGATCTAAACCTAATTCTAACCTTTACCCTAAAACCAAGTCTAAACCCTCAAACAGCCCTTTGAAATCAGAATCAGAATCAGAATCAGAATAACTTTATTAATCCCCGTAGGGAAATTCTTTCTGTTACTTTAACTCCCAGTTTAAAAGAAGAGGAAAATTGCACAGTGTGTGGTGAAAAACAAAAATAAATAAATGAAAAACAAAATAACAGTATAGTACAATGAAAATCAAGTAAAAATACTGCAATAACTCCAATGTCAAATGTCAAACAGAACAATATATACAACTAATATACAAATAGAAAAGATAAGGCATCTTAATATTTGCAATATGTACATGAGGTTCTTGGTTGATAGTTTAAAAGATAACGTATACACAGTATACATGAGTCCGTGATTCTTACAGTCCAGAGTTATAGTATGATAGTATAGTTTGATTGCGACAGGCAGGAATGATTTCCTGTGTCGCTCTGTTGTGCAGCGTGGAACAATGAGTCTGTTGCTGAACGAGCTTCTGTGATGGATCAGCACATGGTGGAGAGGGTGTGAAGGAGAGTCCAATATTGTCCTAACTTTGGACAACATTCTCCTCTCCAACACTGTGTTCAGTGAGTCCAGATCCTCTCCTACAACATGGCTGGCCTTCTTGATGATCTTATTGAGTCTGTTAGTGTCCTTCACCCTCAGACTGCTGCCCCAGCAGACAACAGCGTATAGGATGGCACTGGCCACCACAGACTCGTAGAACATCCGCAGCATCGTCCGGCAGATGTTAAAGGACCTTAGCCGTCTCAGAAAATAGAGACGGCTCTGGCCCTTTCTGTAAACAGTGTCCACGTTTTTGGACCAGTCCAGTTTGTGATCAAGGTACACCCCCAAGTACCTGTACTCCTCCACCATGTCCACCTTGACCCCTTGAATGTTGACAGGGGTCGCTGTAGCCTTGGTCCTCCTCAAGTTCACCACCAGTTCCTTTGTCTTTGTCACATTGAGCTGTAGGTGGTTTCTCTTGCTCCATGTGACAAAGTTGTCTACAACCGTCCTGTACTCACTCTCATCACCACCTGAAATACATCCTACTACAGCAGAGTCGTCAGAAAACTTCTGAAGGTGGCAGGTCTCTGTGCAGTAGCTGAAGTCTGTGGTGTAGAGAGTGAAGAGGAAGGGAGAGAGGACGGTCCCCTGCGGAGCCCCGGTGTTGCTGACCACCCTGTCCGACGTACAGCACTGCAAGCGCACATACTGTGGTCTGCCAGTCAGGTAGTTTACAATCCAGGACACCAGTGGGGCATCTACCTGCATCGCTGTCAGCTTCTCACCCAGCAGAGTCGGCCTGATGGTGTCAAACGCACTGGAGAAATCAAAAAACATGATTCTCACTGTGCTTGCCGGCTTGTCCAGGTGGGTGTAGACACTGTTGAGCAGGTAGATGATGGCGTCGTCCACTCCGAGACAGGGCTGGTAGGCGAACTGAAGGGGGTCCATGAATGGTTGGACCATGGGCCGGAGCTGCTCCAGGATGAGTCTCTCCAGAGTCTTCATGATGTGTGACGTCAGTGCAACAGGCCTGTAATCCCTGAGGTCGCTAGGGCGTGATGTCTTCGGTACAGGGACAAGGCATGACGTCTTCCACAGCATTGGGACCCTCTGAAGACTGAGACTCATGTTGAAGACATAATGAAAAACTCCACATAGCTGGGGGGCACAGGTCTTCAGGGCCCTTGGGCTCACGCCATCTGGGCCAGCAGACTTGCCTGCATGGAGTCTGTTCAGCTGTCTTCTCACCTGGTCAGCAGTGAAGCTCAGTGTGGGGGAGTCAGGTGGGGGAGGGGTGTGTGTGCTACCTTGATAAGTGCAGTCAGGGGATTCAGAGGAGGAGGTGGGAGTGAGGTCTTCATGTGGAGATGAGGGAGAGCAAGAAGAGGAGGGGGGAGGGAGAGAGAGTGGAGTTGATGGTTGCCATTGTGCTGCAGAAGAGTCTGTTTGAGGGTGAGCTGGGGTCACTTCGTCAAATCTGTTAAAGAACAGGTTCAGCTCATTCGCCCATTCCACACTTCCATCAGCTCCTCTGCTGTTTCTTGGTTTGAAACCAGTGATGGTCGTCATGCCACTCCACACCTCTCTCATGTTGTTATGCTGAAGTTTCCTCTCCAGCTTCTTCCTGTATATCTCCTTGGCCTCTCTGATCTTGGATTTCAGAGTTGCCTGTATTTTCCTCACCTCCTCCCTGTTGCCAGCCCTGAACGCCCTCTTCTTATCATTTAGAATGGTTTTGATGTCCTTTGTTACCCACGGTTTGTTGTTGGGGTAACAGCTGACTGTCCTGGCTGGGACAATGGTGTCCACACAGAAATTTATGTATCCAGTGATGCACTCAGTGAGCCCATCAATGTCGTCACCATGGGGCTCACAGAGTGCCTGCCAGTCAGTCACCTCAAAGCAGCCCTGAAGTGTCTCCTTAGCCTCGTCTGTCTCCTTAGCCTCGTCTGTCCATCTTTATTATACAGGGTATAATAAAGGGAGAACCAGCCAAAATGTCCTCACTTTACAAAATGTCCTCACATCAATGGTCTAAAACTCAAACTGGTTCCCACAAAGATAGCTGTACAGAAACACACACACAACCCGATCACCCATATGCTCATTTAAACACTACATTGATTGTTTGCACTGCATAATTGTTTACATAATTGTTACTATACTGCTGCTGTTTTGCAACAGGTTAGGTAGTTTTATTTGTGTTGCACTATTTTTATCTTAATAAATATTTGAAAAGGAACTTCACAATGAATATTGTCCTTATTATTATTATTATTATTATTATTATTATTATCATTATTATTATTATTATATTAAATACAGGATACATACTGTAGATTCAAATGCAGTACAAATACTGTAAATACACAGTAATTTACTGTAAAATATCATCAGTATCATGTTGTAAATTTACAGCAACAAACTGTAGATTTATTTACAGTAATGTACTGTAATTCTAAAATACAGGAAGATACTGTAAAAAATACAGTAGTTTGCTGGTGAAGCTGCTGCCTGTAAATTACTGTAAATTTACAGTGAAAAGTTTAACAGTGTATGACAACAGGAGAAATAAAAAATCCAGTACTTATGATCAAGTATCTGTGAAGGATACTTTTGTAGATGTGCCTATTTTGGAAACATTGAAGTTCATGTGCAGAAATCCAGACATTTGTGATTATCTAAAGAAAGAATGTAGATCAGAGCCTGACATTTACACTGACTTTTTTGATGGAAGTTATTGTTATGATTAGTCAAGTTGTCTCGGCCTGGACCCAAAAGCAGACGAAGAGACTTAGCGGTGAAAAATGAAAAAATGGCGTGGCGGAGTCGGATGAAGCAGTGATGGTTGAGACGCTGGATGGGGAAACAGTGCGAGTCCGCAGGAGATGAGAGCACGGTGGTTAGTAGGTTCAGGTAATAATAATCCTCTAGAAAATCAGGCTAAGGCTACACAAGAGCAAAGCACTAGGAGCACAGAGTACTAGTCACCACACACCACCCTCGCCAGATCGTTCCGTCTGAGATGACGGAACGATCTGGTGAGGGTTGACAGAAAAGCTGAGCCTCTTACACTCTTATTGGGGAAGTAGATTGCCGCCAGACTGCACACAGGTGAGAGGAATCATCCTGATGAGGATGAGGGAGGAGGGAGGAGCCGCCCTGGAATCCACACACCCACACAGAACACACACACCAACATGCCCACAGGAAGACAGCATGCAAACCCCAGAGGCAGCAGAGCTGCCTCATGACAGTTATTTTAAAACCCATCCTTTGTTTTCAACAAGAAGACATGCAATCCCAAGCCAATCCCCTTGGCTCCAAACGAGGAATTCACAAAATTGTCTTTATTTTGTAATAAGAAACTTGCCCCCAAAGTTTAATTCAGTTTTGATGAACATTCATTTGGTATCCCTTTTTCACACACAAGATCTGCACAAATATGGTTTTGATGTTATACTGGAGCCACTAATAAATGGTGTGAGTAAACTGGAGAGCCAAGGGCGAAGTGTTCCATTTTCTGATGCACAGGTATATGGTACAATCTCACAGATCACTGGAGATAATCTAGGGATGCACACAATTCTTGGTTTTAATGAGTCATTCAGTAGCCATCATTTCTGTCACCTTTGTTTGATTGAGAAGATAGAGTATTCAGTGAAGATGATCCTAAGGTGATCCTTCGTGGAAAAGACATGTTTGAAATGCATTCTCTAGAGAAAAACCCCCAACTCAAGTCAGTATATGGTTTGAAAAAAAAATCAACACTTAATTCATTGAAGTATTTCCCTGCTGGTAATAACTATTCATTTGATATCATGCATGATCTTCTTGAGGGTGTGGCTCAGTATGAGATCAGATTGCTTTTTGGATATCTCACTCAGCACTTTATTTCAGAACAGGATTTGCTTTCCAGGATTTATGGTTTTGATTATGGATTTTTAGAACGAAAAAAACATCCCACTGTTGCTTTGTGACATTATTCCTGCAGGAAACGAAAACTGGAATTTGTTACTGTTGTTACTTCAAATAATGAACATTGTGTTTTCACCTACTCTCACTCATGGTATGACAATATATTTAAAGCATTTGATTGGTGACCATCACAAACTGTTTAAACACTTATATCCACACAGAAATTTGATACCTAAACATCATTTTATGATCCATTACCCGTCTTGTATAAGGAACATTGGCCCCTTATTACATATGTGGTCTATGAAGTTTGAAGCCAAACATAAAATGTTTAAATACTTAACTAAATCACTTGCTTACTTAAGAAGCATCAGATGGCCATTGCATATTACTGGGAAACCTTCACTCTCAAAAAAACAGAGTACGGGCCAATGAAATCTTTTTCCCTCAGAGATGAGAATGTAGTCAACAATGAAGTGTTTCACATGATCTTATCATCAACAGAGGTTTTCTCATCGAGCTGGGCTAAAATCGATGGTGTAGAATATAGAGCTGGACTTGCCATATATAGTGCATTAGAAGAAGATGTGCCAGTCTTTTGTCAAGTAATTGATGTACTTTTGGTTGAATATCACATTTTTTTCTGACAAACAAGCTATTCACAGAGAATTTTGATGACTATCATCATGCATTCAGAGTATTATGAAGTGAGGAAAGGTGTTTAATAAAAATATTTGAGCTTAAAATTCATAAACCATTTGATATTCAAAGCTCATACTGTGTTTCAGATGAATGTTTGTACATTATTCCTTTGTTCACAATGTATTAATTCAGTTGTGTCCAGGACTGCAAGGGAGAAAATAAATGTTATTACTAAAGAATATTTGGTTGAACTCATTATTATTAGTTTATATATTCATATGTTAACACTTGCAGTGTTAATAGCTTGCCAATTTCAGGAGTGAAATCAAACACTACCCAAATAGTGAAAAATGTAACTCTGACCAGGGTTATATGTCAAATCCCTGGGTGTTAATGTAACTCCACTGTGGGAGTTAATGTCAGGCTCGAGGGAGAAGGGAAGAGGACACAGGCGCAGAGTCAGAGGGTGAGGAATCAAAGAACGGTTTAATCAGTCCAGGTTCAATACACAGATAATCAGTCCAAGGAAGCGAAGGTATCACAGGGAAAAGGCAAGCTCAAAATCCAGAAATCCAGGCCGGGGTCATACACAAACACTGAGACACACTAGAACACGAATGAGAAAAGAACACTGGAAAGCTTGGTCAACAACACACAAGACAATCTGGCGACAAGTGCAGGTAAGACGAGGACTAAATACATCAGGGGGAGGTGAGTCAATTACAAACAGGTGAAGCACATTAGGAGAGGAAGGGTAATCAGGAAGTGGGAGGAGCACATGGGGAGAGGGGAAAGTCGAGACACCTGAAACGAGAGGAAGAACAGTGAACAACCGAAAAGATATAGTCAAAATAAAACAGGAAACCCTAAATAAGCAAAACAAAATAAGAGCGCCCTGGCTCCCCAGAGTGAACCCTAACAGTTAAAGAAGAAACTCCCACAGAGTGCTGAATGTTTAACTATTTTGAAAGTGTTAATCTAACTCCAGAAAGTGTGGAGCCATATAAACCCTGGAAAAGTGTTGAAATCAACTCTGTGGGAGTTGATTTCAACACTTTTCATAACATTTAACCATAACTAGGCTTTGTTGATAATGTATACAGGGTTAACAGTAATGGTTATCTCAGGTTTGACACACACACACACACAAACACAAACGCACATACACAGACCATGTGACTTCCTGTAAATGGAGAGGAGAGGAGCAGGTGAAACTGAAAGTATTCAGTCAGTTCAGACTCCATTTTAACTGAACAGAGCAGGAGGAGGAAAACTGAAGGCTGAGGCAGGGTGAGTGTTAATACAACATTATTATTATTTTACTGTCAAAGTCTCTGTCAGATTTCTCCCTGTGTACTGTTTCAAACAAAGCAGGACTGTGGTTATGAGGTGGTTTTCAATTCATCACTTTTATTCTTGAAAGGAATCTTGATCCTGTTTGTTCCTTCTTCTTTGTCCTCTGAGATTTTAAACAGACTTGTTTAGCCCAGGGGATGTCAGGCTGGAGTATATTCTCACACTGAACAATGGAGACAGAATACAAATATATAGCTATATATTTTGTCTGTGTGTGTGTGAGGATAAGATCAAGTGTTAGTTAATGTTTCATATTTGGTCTGTGAGAATGTAAGGATTGATCTGTGAGAAATCTTTTAGTTCTTTGCATCCTGTTGTGTAGCACACAGCTTCAACACAGCAGAGTTGTGTCTCTATAGATTCATCAGGTGAACTATAAATGAGTTTGGTGAATCCGGATGTAGAGGCCTTAGTTTACCTCCCATGCCAGGCAGACGACAAGAGGAAACTAGCAGAGGATGTGATGAAATGTGATCTCATCATTCTCCTCCAGAGGGAGTTTAGTCTCTGCTATAAACTGCTCTATGTGATGGGATTGTTGGTGAATACCTGCCAGATAGTGGTCCACGGAGCTACAGTGGCATGCAAAAGTTTGGGTACCCCTGGTCACAATTTCTGCTAATGTGAACAGTTATTAAGCAAGTGGGAGATGAAATGATCTCCAAAAGGCATAAAGGTAAACATGAAACACTCTTCTGCAATATTTTAAACAATATCAGTGCATTATTTTTGTTTTCTACAACTTTAGAGTGAAAAAGGGAAAGCAGCACCCTGCAAAAGAATGGGAACCCCAGGAGACTTGAGCTCTCAGATAACTTTGACCAAGTTATCAGACCTTAATTAGACTGTTAGGGTCATGGCTTGTTCACAATCATCATTAGGAAATTTCAAAAATTTCAAAGCTTTATAAATACCAAGACTCCTCTAACCTTGTCCCAACAATCAGCAGCCATGGGTTCCTCTAAGCAGTTGCCTAGCACTCTGAAAATGATAAGAATTGATGGCCACAAAGCAGGAGAAGGCTATAAGAAGATAGAAAAGTGTTTTCAGGTACTGATTTCCTCAGTTCGGAATGTAATTAAGAAATGGCAGTTAACAGGAACAGTCAAGATAAGGTTTGGAAGACCAAGAAAAATATCAGAGAGAACTGCTCGTAGGATTGCTAGAAAAGCAAGTGAAAACCCCCGTTTGACTGCAAAAAACACACACATCTTCAACACAGCAGAGTTGTGTCTCTATGGATGCAGGGGAATGTGTCATCTTTAGCTTTATGCCATTTGGAGATCATTTAATCTTCCACTTGCTTTACTGTTCACATGAACAGAAATTCTTACCACGGGTGCCCAAACATTTGCATGCCACTGTATATATACATATGAAGGGAGCCAAAAAGAGGAAGGCAGGAAGCAGAGTGCTGACTTGAAAGGGATGAAGTTTTGTTTTTTGTTTTTTGCTTTTTTGGACAATGTGATCAAATTATTGGTGAGAAAAGGGTCGACAACTGTTACTGCTGTTTTTTTCTAATAAAAACCAGAAATGTGACACTGTGTAGTTCACTGTAGGCACATTACTTATGTCAGTATATTCACATTCCCACTTTACTGACATTATTACAACCCCAGCTCAGAGGGTGGGAACACAGGAGTAAACAGAGTCTGCTGGCTGAGGGAGATAATGAGGAGGACAATGAGGAGGAGGAGTAGGAGGACAAGGAGGAGGAAGAAGGACTTTTCGTAGGTGGATCATGTGCTGCTGGTTGTATAGGAGGAGCTGGGTGATTGGGAGCTTCCTGACAAAAGGAACAAAACAGGAGATAAACAAAACACTACATAGACCATGATTAACATTTATAGCTGTAATTTGCCAACATGATTCCACTGAACTGGTGCAAAGAATAAAGAGCCTTGGTTTGTTTTAATGTTTTGAATCAAATAGGTAACAAATTTCTGGCTCAATGAGATGAAAGAAAAAATCACATCACATCAGCTGTAAAAGCTTCACAGTGTGCCATTATTAAGATACACATTATTCGTTGTGTCCAACATTATACATAAGATTCAACATGTTGTAGCATGAAAGAGATATGGATTTCATTTCCATTTGAAGTGACAGAGAATTCAGAGTTTGACCTAAAAATCCATTTCCATCATCCAACATTTCCATTAAAACTGAGAACTTCCTACATTTAGGATCATTTGAATTTGGCAATTCTGTGTTTAATGACACTTTGTCTTTCAAACTCAGCAGATGTTTTGTATTTCACAGTTAACACAATAATTATTACGCTTTTTGATTTGATTGTGATTCATGTGGTTAAAGTGAATATTAGGCAGATTCACACTGACATGAACATCTGATTGTTTTCATGCTACATCCACTCAATCAATGGATCAGTCAGTCAGACTTTATTTGTGTAGCACTTCTCATACAAGCACCTTGTAACACAAAGTGAAATAAAAAATAAATCTAAGTGTGAAAACACTAAGCAATTGCTAAAAGAGAGAAAAAGAGCTGAAGTGAGTAAAACCATAAATCCCCCAAATCGTGGCCTGTATCAGAGGAAGGTTTGTGCAATGAAACACAATGAACAGAAAATATAAACACATCAGGTTCATAGCAACTACCAACATTTTAACTAGGCTTTGTTGATAATGTATACAGGGTTAACAGTAATGTTCACACACACACACACACACACACAGAGAGAGAGAGAGAGAGAGAGAGAGAGACTCAGACAGACTGTGTGACTTCCTGTATACAGAGAGGAGAGGAGCAGCTAAAACTGAAAGTGTTCAGTCAGTTAGTTCAGACGCCGTTTTAACTAAACAGATCAGGAGCAGGAAAACTGAAGGCTGAGGCAGGGTGAGTGTTAATAAGACATTATTATTATTTTACTGTCAAAGTCTCTGTCAGTTTTGTCCCTGTGGACTGTAGAGGGAAGAAGAGTCAGGATGAAATTCTATCCACACAAAGAAACAGAAAAGGAGGATGAGAATGTTGAGTGTGTTACCTCCTGTTCTCTCAGTTTTGCATGCGACTCTTAATCAGACTTGTGTGTCCTGATTCTTTGTGTGTCTGATCTCACAGTCTGTTTTACTGGTTTCCTTCTCAGACTGACTTAAGTCCAGAATATGAGTGATTGTGTGAAGGAAAAGGACAGAGCAGAGTGTCCAGGATCCAGCTGTCTGTCTATGAAGAGTGACTGGTCCAAAGAGTTGAATCCTCCAGCCTTCAGTAATGAACCTGGACCCTCAGACACAAAGTAAGAGAACTGCTACAAACCTGTGAACCTCCAAACTTTGGGCTATAACAGTGTTTAGTGTGTTGAGGTCCTGCAGTTGTCGTCTCTGCCTGTAACAGCTGCCGTAGCTGTCTGGTTCTTCTGGCTCATCAGTGTATTAATACTCACTGCTGAGGCTGCTTGTTTCTTTTGAAATGATCTGATTAAAGAACATTTTTACTTTCACTGATTTTCCATATTTATCTTCTTACCAATAAATCCCATGTGCAGAGTCAAACCCACACAGAATGTGTATCACAGCCTGATAGATCTGATTCCTCTGAGCCAGGAAATATTAAAACATCATCAGTGAACCACACTGTTACACTGAGTGACATGTTCCTTCATCTCCATCAACATATACACCTACACACACACACACACACACACACAAACACACACACACACACACACACACACACACACACACACACACATACACACACACACATACACACACACACACAAACACACACACACACACACACACACACACACACACACATACACACACACAAACACACACACACACACACACACACACACACACATACACACAAACACAGAGCACCAAACATAGATAAAAACAGTCCCCAAGAAATGCAATATTTTCTCCTGTTTCTCTGATAAAAACTACAGATTAATGAGCCTTTTTAAAAATAGTATTTATAAAGATTTTCATCTTCAGTATGAACATTTAATGATTAACTGACACAACAGTGTTGTTTATGGATGCTGGTGTGTTGCCTCCATCCTTCAGTATAGTGTTCAGTGCTACATGGTGACGTTGCTGCAGGACGTCAGCTGAGAGTTCCCAGAATGACTTTGTCCTCAGACAATTTATCAGTGATTGATGTGATATGAATAAAAATATGTTTGTGTTTTCAGAGATCAGGACCACAGACTGAGAGCAGAGTCTCCAGGATCCAGCTGTCTGTCTGTGAAGAGTGACTGGTTCAAACTTTTTATTCCTTCATGGTTCAGTAATGAACCTGGACCCTCAGACACAAAGTAAGAGAGTGTTTTTAGTTTAAACTGACCTGAGGATGATTCAGTTCTCAGACACATTTGAAGGAAACAGGGAGACACCAGGGGCCAGATCCATAAAACTCTGTGTCCACACAAAGACAGAAATATGCACACACACTCTTTTCAGCAGATTTATAAAGCAGAACTTTCTCATGTTACTGTTTTATCAGTCTCAGTCATTGTGAGAGTTGGTGTATGAACATGAACCTGAGCCACTTCCGGAGTCTGTAGACCTGTCAATGAAAAGAAGGACAGAGAAGAAACACAGTGTCTCCATGTTGGAGGTTCCACTTTAATGATTTACACGTCTGAGCCTTTAACAGCTTCTAGACATTGTGAACCAAATCTGGATATTTGTTCACAACAATCAACAGAACATTGAGTCTCAGCTCAGGTCGTGTTGCTAAAATCATTTGTTGTCAGGTTTCTGGGATTTAATGACTGTTGGAAAGGAGCAGAATGTCCTCACACTGGACTGTAGCTCCCAAAAAAGTTTGATCAGACTGAAAAAGGAAACACTTTGACCCTACAGGGTCTTCATGAGTTAAACGGCCAACATGGCAACGAGCTGATAGGACTCAATACATCATCAAGATAAAATACATTATCAGAGCCTGAAAGAATCCCAACAATCTCACAGTAATCCACCCAAAACATCCAAGAGTATCTCAGTAAGTTCAAATATTTGTCGGAAAATGTGTAAGATATAAAATCTGAGAGGAAGATCCAGAACAAGAGCTGGACTGCAGACAGTCAGAGCAGCACTGTACAAAGTAAGACTGTACATCTGTCTGCTCATGGGAAGGAGTTTTTCCTTGCCACTGTCTCCTTAAGTGCTTGCTCTGGGGTCAGGCTCTGGGTCTCTGTAAAGTGCTTTGAGACAACTTTGATTGTGGAAGGCGCTATATAAATAAAATTGAATTGAACTGAATTGAATCATGTCATCATCTCTAAAAACAGGAGCTGTGGTTTGATACAGAGTCATTTGTTCTATCATACAGCTTTGACATTTAAGATAATTAGAAATACCACAAAATGAAAAAGCTTTTCTTTGCTTGTCTTTAGTTTTTATGCAGCTGATGAAAGAAATGAGCAGATTCTCAGATTCTTTTTCTTTAGTCTGACATTATTTCTTCTGTGTCAGCAGATTTTCAGCAGATAGTGGTCTGCAGAAGGTTTTAGATGAACATAAGATCAGTCTGAGGAGGAGATGTGAACGTGTGACTGAAGGAACTGATGGAACAGGAGGTGAAACCCTCCTCAACAGGATCTACACTGAGCTCTACATCACAGAGGGACAGAGTGAAGAGGTTAATACCCAACATGAGGTGAGGCAGCTGGAGACAGCTTCCAAGATGGAGACCCTCCATGACGCTCCAATCAAGTGCCACGACATCTTTAAAGCCTTACCTGACCAACAGAGACGCATCAGAGTCGTTCTGACGAACGGCGTCGCTGGCGTTGGAAAAACCTTCTCAGTGCAGAAGTTCACTCTGGACTGGGCAGAGGGCTCTGAAAACCAAGACGTCAGTCTGCTGGTTCTGCTTTCATTCAGGGAGCTGAACCTGATCAAAGATGAGCAGTACAGTCTTCTCATGCTGCTCCACGATTTCTATCCAACATTAATGAAGGTCACAGCAGAGAGGCTCGCTGACTGTAAAGTGTTGTTCATCTTTGATGGCCTGGATGAAAGCAGACTTTCACTGGATTTCAGCAACAGGGACATCATGTCTGATGTCTCACAGAAGTCATCTGTCAACGTTCTGCTGACAAACCTCATCCAGGGGAATCTGCTTCCCTCGGCTCTGGTCTGGATAACTTCCCGACCTGCAGCAGCCAATCAGATCCCTCCTGCATGTGTTGACAGGGTAACAGAAGTACGAGGCTTCACTGACGCCCAGAAGGAGGAGTACTTCAGGAGGAGATCCAGTGATGAAGAGCTGTCCAGAAGAATCATCTCACACATCAAGACATCCAGGAGCCTCCACATCATGTGTCAGATCCCAGTCTTCTGCTGGATCTCTGCTACAGTTCTGGAGCACATGTTGACCACAGAGCAGAGAGGAGAGCTGCCCAAGACCCTGACTGACCTGTACTCACACTTCCTGCTGGTTCAGACAAAGAGGAAGAAGCACAAGTATGATGAGGGACACGAGACGAGTCCACAGGAGCTGACGAAGGCTGACAGGGAAGTTCTTCTGAGGCTGGGGAGGCTGGCGTTTGAACATCTGGAGAAAGGAAACATCATGTTCTACCAAAAAGACCTGGAGCAGTGTGGTCTTGATGTCACAGAGGCCTCGGTTTACTCAGGAGTTTGTACAGAGATCTTTAAAAGAGAGAGTGTGATCTTCCAGAAAACAGTCTACTGCTTTGTTCATCTGAGCATTCAGGAGTTTCTGGCTGCAGTCTACATGTTCCACTGTTACACTGAGAGGAAGACAAGAGAGCTGAGGACTTTCCTGGAACAAGACTACAAACACTGGGACTTTCACCATTTTATCTACATGCATATGTACGAATATTACTATAACAGCCACTCATCACTTGATGTCCTCCTGAGCGCTGCCATGGTGAAATCCCTCCAAAGTAAAAATGGCCACTTGGACCTGTTTGTTCGCTTCCTTCATGGCCTGTCTCTGGAGTCCAACCAGAGACTCTTAGGAGGCCTTCTGGGTCAGACAGAGAACAGACCAGAAATCATCCAGAGAGCCATCAACAACCTGAAGGAGATGAACAGATATGATATCTCTCCTGACAGAGGCATCAACATCTTCCACTGTCTGATGGAGATGAACGACCTCTCAGTACATCAGGAGATCCAAGAGTTCCTGAAGTCAGAGAACAGATCAGAGAAGAGACTCTCTGAGATCCACTGTTCAGCTCTGGCCTACGTTCTGCAGATGTCAGAGGAGGTTCTGGATGAGTTGGACGTGAAGAAGTACAACACATCAGAGGAGGGACGACGGAGACTGATCCCAGCTGTGGGGAACTGCAGAAAGGCTGTGTAAGTCCAGACATGATTTTTAACATTATCAGTCAGTGTAGATTAATAGTTTAGTTTTTACAAATATACACAGTATGAAATTATTCTCATTATTCTCATAATAATTTTATAATCTTTAGGTCAGCTGTGTGTTTTTCTGGAGATGTTTTAAATGTTGTGTTTGTCAAACGTAGATTTTTCAGTTGGTTGTGATTATTCTTGTTAAGTCTTTTTGTTTTCATGTAAACCTGATAAATCAAATACACATTTCAGGTGATTCAACTCTACTGAAACATAATTTTGAATATTATCTTCCATTTCTGCCAATAGATCCCCCTGAATCCTCCACACTGCTCCTTTAAAGTCTTTCCATATTTTGTGTTAAATCAAATCAAATCAAATCAGACTTTATTGTCACTTTGCTGTACATACAACTGTAGTGCAGACAAAATGAGACAGTGTTTCCTGGGTTCAGGAGAGTGAAGTTAAAAAAAGTCAAAGTTCGACAGAGTGAGCGCTCTTTCCGTTAATATTCTAACTCGGATCTTTGCCGCTCCGCTCTGCTCCGTTACTTCAGTCAACAAGTTAAGTCAGTAACGTAGACACGTGCTCATAAAGTTGGTTAATGTGGTTGCACACGCTTCAGCCTGAGCACATTACAGTCAGTAAGTATTATGTGTGTGTGTAGTTTCCAAAGTGATATGTTTATTGTGTTGTGTTGTTAGCATTCTATGTCAGCAGCTACCATATAAACAAGCTAACTATCTAGGTGTTTGTTTACTAGCCCGTTATATTTTGTAGTGAACAGTAGTGTACTGTTGTTATTGTACAGATACTGATACTGACCCTCCACCCCTAAGACCCCACCCCCCACTCCCCACATACCTCCCCAAACATACTGCAAGATGCCCATTGTGAGAGATTGTCAGTAAGTGCCAGTTAAGTTTAAGTGCCAGTGCTGAGCATTAAAGAGGCCAGTGCTGTCTTTGGGTTAGTAATGGTGGATATGTGGTATGAGGTTCTGCCTTTTATGCTCCGAGACATAAGACAGAACCAGGTGTTTTCTCTCCTGGTGTAGAGGAGAGTAGAATCAGGAATCAGAGGTCTGAATATATCAGAGCAGAATGAGAGAATTCAGTATTCTTCTACACATTTGTCTGAGTCAGACTGATGAAGCTTCATTCAGCTACAGCTGAACTCATGGAGTCATTTCTTACAGTGTAGTTGTGTTAGGAGGAGACCACTTCAGTCAGTGTGGACCACAGGAAGGACGACTGCCACCAAAGACTCTTTAAATCAACATGTGACATCTGACTGTTGGTTGGAGTCAAGAAATGTGAATTTGTCCTTTAATGTTGTTTAATTACACAAAGTTCAGGAAGAAGAAGGTCATGTAAAACCTTCAATGATGAAGAGGATTTGAGTCCAACATGTCTGATTTGATCTTTATCTTCTAATTCCAGACTTGACTGAGCTCAGCAGCATGTTATGAATCTGTGTTGACATGAATAGTTGTATGAATGTTGTGGTGACATTTGGATGATGTGTGTAGAAGGCTGACATTATGATGATCCACAATAAGAGAAGGACAAAGTCCCTCTACTCATGTTAGTGAAAGCTCATTGATTAGGACATATCTGATTGGATTAGAAATGATTTTTATCCACATGATTTATTCTTTATTCAGATTGAGTTCCTGCAGGTTGTCAGAGATCAGCTGTGCTTCTCTGGCCTCAGCTCTGAAGTCCAACCCCTCCCATCTGAGACACCTGGACCTGAGGGACAACAAGCTGCAGGATTCAGGAGTGAAGCTGCTGTGTGGTTTTCTGGAGAGTCCACACTGTAGACTGGAGACTCTGAGGTCAGTTCACTGTCTGTTACTGCTGTAAATCTTATATCTTTAATTCACAACTGAACCTGGTTTATCTTCATCCAGAACTTGAATCTATTCATCTTGAATGAATGAAAGAATGACTGAATGAATGAATTAGATTTGAAATAGTTGTTGTTCCATATTGTGACTTTTTCTTATCTCAGACTAAGAATTATTCCTGCAGTTTCACTTCATTTCACTCAGTTGTCATGAATAATGTCTGTTGACTTCAATGAAACCTTCAGAACTCATGAAGGAACACTCAGGATTAGAAATGATTTTTATCCACATGATTTATTCTTTATTCAGATTGAGTTCCTGCAGTTTGTCAGAGATCAGCTGTGCTTCTCTGGCCTCAGCTCTGAAGTCCAACCCCTCCCATCTGAGACACCTGGACATGAGCTACAACAACAAGCTGCAGGATTCAGGAGTGAAGCTGCTGTGTGGTTTTCTGGAGAGTCCACACTGTAGACTGGAGACTCTGAGGTCAGTTCACTGTCTGTTACTGTTGTAGATCTTATATCTTTAATCCACAACTGAACCTGGTTTATCTTCATCCAGAACTTGAACTTGAATCAATTCATCTTGAAGGAATGAGATTCCTGTGGTTCATCACCAACCGCTTCACATTTCACACAGATTTTCCCCTATCAGCGACACACCCGCTGAGGAAAAAACTCTGGTTATTGGCAGCTCCATTTTTCCAAATGTGAAAGCAATGTCAGACTCCGTAGTTTTTTCTGGACCCCTGCCCGATTTGACCAGTGATGGAATGTAGCCGTATGTCTTCATTCCCTCGCTGGCTGTCTAGGTGGTGTCCAGCAAACGACGTGGCCTTCATTGACAATTGGAAAACTTTTTGGGGAAAACCTGGTCTGATTAGGAGAGACGGCACCCATCCAACTTTGGTTGGTGCAGCTCTCATATCTAGAAATATGACAGATTTCATTAGACAGTCAAAGTCATGACAACCCAGAGTTGAGACCAGGATGCAGAGTTGCAGTCCTACATGCTTCTCTGCAGTTTCTCTAGAGCTGTCACCCTCCCATGATTCTTACCATTCCAACCATTCCACCAGTTCCCTTTATCCTATAGAGACTGTGTCTGCTCCCCGTCAACAAAAAGTGTATAAACTAAAAAATGCAAGAGGTGTTATTCATAAAAACCTCAAAAAAATCAAATTGTCTGAACCTAAAAACACCACAATTAGATGTGGGCTATTAAACTGAGACCTGGCTGCAGGAGGAAGAGTATGTCAGTCTAAATGAGTCAACCCCTGCTAGTCATATTAATTATCACATTCCTCGAGGCACAGGCCGAGGAGGAGGAGTGGCAGCAATCTACCACTCAAGTTTATTTATTAATCCTAGACCTAAGCTGAATTATAGCACATTTGAAAGCCTTATCCTCAGCCTCTCACATCCAAATTGGAAGACAGAAAAACCAGTACTATTTGCTGTGGTGTATCGTCCACCTGCTGCTTACTCAGAGTTTTTGTCTGAATTCACTGAATTTTTATCTGATTTAGTGCTTAGTACGGATAGAGTAATTATAGTGGGCGACTTTAATATTCATGTAGATACTGACAATGACAGCCTTAAGACTGCTTTCTATTCAGTATTAGACTCAATTGGCTTCTTTCAAAATGTTAATAAACCAACTCACTGTTTTAATCACACCCTTGATCTTGTACTGACTTATGGCATAGAAGCTGAATATTTGACAGTATTCCCTCAGAACCCTGTTTTATCCCATCATTTTTTAATAACATTTGAATTTACAATAATGAACTGCACAGGAAAAAAATGAACTACTGTAGATATTTGTCTGATAATGCTGTTACCAAATATAAGGAAGTTATTCCAAATCGATCTCAGTGGTAAAACCTAAACCAGCTTAGTGTGGCTCCTTTGATGCCAATTAAATGTTCCAGTCTCTGTTGTAAGATGTGATGGTCAGTGGTATCAAATGCAGCACTAAGATCAAACAAGACCAGTAAAGAGACGAGTCCTTTGTCTGATGCACTTAGTAATTCATTTGTTTTCACTAATGCTGTCTCTGTGCTATGATTCACTCTGAATCCTGACTGAAAATCCTCAGATAAATTATTGTTCTGTAGAAAGTCACACAGCTGATTGGTAACTGATTGGTAACTGTTTTCTCAAGGACCTTAGAGAGAAGGTTAGATATAGGTCTGTAGTTGGCTAAAACACCTGCATCAATAGTAGGCTTCTTAAGAAGCAGTTTAATTACAGCTACTTTACAGGACTGTGGTACATAGCCTGTTAGTAAGGAGGAATTTATCATATCCAGTAGAGAGGTGCTGATTAGGGGTAAAATTTCCTTGAGGAGCCTGGTGGGGATCAGGTCTAAAAGACGAGTTGATGGTTTCGGTGAAGAAATCATAGAAGTTAGTTGGTGAAGATCAGTGGAAGAGAAACTTTCTAAATACATATCAGGTTTTACTGTTTCTGAGGGTCCTGTGCTTAAAGAAAAATCAGTGCTTATTGAGATCAGGAGGTGATCAATTTTGTCTCTGATAGTCAGAATTTTATTATTAAAGAAGCCCATGAAGTCGTTACTGCTGAGAGCTATAGGAATACATGGATCAATAGAGCTGTGACTCTCTGTCAGCCTGGCTACAGAGCTGAAGAGAAACCTGGGGTTGTTTTTATTGATTCAATCTCGATACCATATGACAGAACAAGGTTGAGGGCGTGGTTAAAACAACGAGTTGGTTTATTTACACTTTGAGAGAAGAGAGCTATCATTGTTTACATCCACATGAATATTGAAATCACTTACAATAATGACTTCATCTGTACTGAGAACTGAACTTGATAAAAACTCAGAGAATTCAGACAGAAACTCAGAGTACGGCCCAGGAGGGAGGTACACTATAACAAACTGAACTGGCTGTAATGTTTTCCAGGTTGGATGAGAAAACCTAAGAACGAGGCTTTCAAATGAGCTATAATTGATCAACTGTAACTTTGGCAAGTGCACTCAAAGGTGATGGAGACAGCCTGAGTATAAGAATGCTCTGACTCAAAAATCATGACTCAGCTTTCACAGACTAAACCTAAAAACTGGTAAATGGCTGCGTTTATATAGAACTTTTACCCACAGCTCTTTACATGCTGCCTCTCATTAACCCATTCACACATACTGATGGCAGCCAGCTACCATACAAGGTGCTGGTCTGGCCATCAGGGCTGGTTTGAGGTTGAGGTCTTTAGCCTATGGACACTTGATGTTGACAGGAGGAGAGCTGTGATTAATGAACAAACCTCTCTACCTGCTGAGACACAGCTGCCCTGTACTTACAACTAATAAACAATTTTATCACAGGATTCAAACTAAATCAAATCAGGTACCAACATTAACACGGTTACAGTCAAGACCTGAAGTATTTGGACAGTTATTGTTCTTCAGACTCTGAACTTCATCACATTGAATCTGAATTAAAATAATGGATCCTACATTAAAGAGCCAAGTCTCAGCTTTAATTTGAGCAGGTTGACATCAGTATAGAAAGAACTGTGTGGGAGATTCAGCCCTTCTGTTCTGTCCAAATACTTGCGGCCTCATAAGTAACTGGACAAATACACAGTGAAACAAACTCATCAGATTTAATATTTAGTGTAAAATCCTTTGCAGTCATTGACTGTAGTATCCATTATTATATTTTAAAGTCAATGTGCTGAGAGCCTAAAGAACATAACATGCCTAACTGTCCAAATACTTGCGGCCTTGACTGTACATATCTGTTTATTAGTGATTGTATCATATTTAACTGTCATGTCTCCAACTTGTTGAGAATAAAACAGAAAGGATTTGAATCAGAGCCAATGAAAGATGATCATCAATGTAGAAACTCCTCATTGGTTAGCAGGTGGATAAAGAGCTGATATTTCTGCTTCACTCAACAAATCTGTGTTTGATGTTTGTCCCAGTTTTCAAATGCAGGTCTGTTAGTTTGCTGTGAGCTGCAGAGCAAACTGAGAGTTTTGTTCCTTTGATTGTCCTTTCAACACAAATGTTATTTGACTTTTTCTTCATTGTTTCCTCTTCAGACTGAGCAGCTGTAACCTCTCAGAGAGAAGCTGTGAAGCTCTGTCCTCAGTTCTCAGCTCCCAGTCCTCTAGTCTGAGAGTCCTGGACCTGAATAACAACGACCTGCAGGATTCAGGGGTGAAGCTTCTCTCTGCTGGACTGAAGAGTCCACACTGTACCCTGGAGACTCTCAGGTCAGATCAAGTTCCAGTTTGTTTGAAATGACTGCAGATATTTCTTGAGTCCAGCAATGCTGACTTTAGAGAGGCCCATATCTAATGATTTTCACAGTTTATACAATCTTTGAGTTTTTCAGTCTATTTATTTTTATCGTTCTTCATATTTTGTAGAGCTCCTATACACTACTCACAATAAGTTAGGGATCTTGTGAGAGACTCAGTGGATGTCATACATACAGTGTTTGTTTCACTTCAGAGATTTTTGGGATAGGGAGGCAATTGTATTGGGGTGATAGACACACCTCATTTTGTGTTTTCCACGTAATGGTCTCACTGTGTACAGTGTGCCTCACATATTGGGGCCAATACCCAAAAATACTAAAAGACAACCCTTTTCAGTGTGGCATTAATTTCAACATTCAGTGGGTATAAAAAGCAGGTATTGTCAGTAAGTTATTCCAAGTTCATCATTCAAACAGCCATGAACACACGACGTCACAACGGACGAGCAGTGCCATCTGGCCATAGCGCGCCTCCGGGTCGGTGGCAGGCAGTCAGATGTTGCTCGTGAACTTGGTGTTTCTCAAAGTGTCATCAGCAGACTTGCATCAAGACACAGAACTACTGGCAGAGTTCATGACAGATCCAGGAGTGGAGCCCCATGAGTGACCGACCGTAACGATGACCAGTACCTAAGGACCTATGCACTCAGACATCGTTATGCAACTGCCACACAGCTGCAGGCCCATTTACGAGATGTGAGGGGTACTGGGGTTTCCAGATAAACCATTCGCAACCGACTCCACCGCTTTGGCTTGAATGCCAGACGACCGTTGCAGGTGACTCCACTGACACCAAGACACCACCGTGAACGTTTGCAGTGGGCACAAGACCATGTGACCTGGACAATGCAGCAGTGGTCTGCTGTCCTGTTCACTGATGAGTGTTGGGTCACCTTGCACAGAAATGATGGTCATCAGCGTTGCTGGAGAAGGCGAGGTGAGCAATACGCTGAAGTCAACATGGTCCCCAGGGTTTGCTTTAGTGGAGGAGGTGCATCAGTCTGGGCAGGCATCACCAGTCAGCGCAAAACAGATTTGGTTATTGTAGATGGCTCAGTCACTGCATGTTCTTATCTTAGAGACATCATAGAACCCATCATCATCCCCCAATTCCGCCAGCACACTCCCAACTTTCTGTTCATGGATGATAATGCTCCACCACATCGTGCCAGAATTGTCACAGCTCTACTTCAGGAAGTCGGAGTGCCTCATATGGTATGGCCAGCAATGTGCCCTGACCTGAACCCCATAGAGCACGTCTGGGACCAGCTGAAGCAGAGACTGGATGATCGTACCCCACCCCCACGTGACCTGGCAGAACTGCGTGTAGCACTTGTGGAAGAGTGGAACGCATTGCTGCAGAACAACATCATGAGGCTAGTGAGGAGCATGAGGCGTCGCTGTCAAGCGACAAATGGTGGAAACACCCGCTACTGACATTCTCAGTTTTTGTTATTTGGGGCTATCCTTGATATCTTCTAAATTTTGGGGGTAATAAATATTAAACTAGTGAAAATGGTGTTTCTTCTCATTCATTATTAGTAATATCAAAGGGAACTTTTACTTATTTCATTAAAATTCAGACCAAAGGCACTCATGTAAATAACAATATCCCTAACTTATTGTGAGTAGTGTATATGCACTCTGACTGAGATACACAAGCTCACCTATGCTTTGTTATAAAGTGGTTTAGATGAGACTTACAGCTCTTTACATGCTGCCTCTCATTCACCCATTCACACACACTGATGGCAGCCAGCTACCATACAAGCTCCTGGTCTGGACATCAGGGCTGGTTTGAGGTTGAGGTTTTTAGCCTAAGGACACTTGATGTTGACAGGAGGAGAGCTGTGATTAATGGACAAACCTCTCTACCTGCTGAGACACAGCTGTCCTGTACTTAGAACTAATACACTATTTTATCAGAGGATTCAAACTAAATCAAATCGGGTACCAACATTAACACAGTTACAGTCAAGACCTGAAGTATTTGGATAGTGTGGGGTCATAGGAAGGCTAAGTCGTTGATTGTCTGACCAGTTATGTTAGGTCGTGCAAGGTTGACCTGCAAATAGTGTCATAAACTGTAAAAGGGTCTGGTAAAACAGTTGTAAAGTAATTGAATTCAGGGGGTCAAATTCTTGGTATGCAATGGGGGTGTTACTTACAATATATAAGGGCTTCTTCTGAACTGTTTCTTGAGATCTGTGACAGAAGGTACAGGGTGTGTGTCACAGGTCTCCAGATATCTGAATCTGAATTACCCATATATACTTTGTAAGAATAAAGTGTATTTTTAAATTGACGAATTTGAGGTTCAGTGATTCTTTTTATTAATTAAGTTGGGGTGAAGAGAGAAAGCATTTCCCCAACAATAGTTATTGTTCTTCAGACTCTGAGCTTCATCACATTGAATCTGAATTAGAATAATGGATCCTACATTAAAGAGCCAAATCTCAGCTTTAATTTGAGCAGGTTGACATCAGTATAGAAATAACTGTGTGGGAGATTCAGCTCTTTTAGTTTCAAAGGTTCAAAAGTAACTGGACAAATACACATGAAGTGAAACAAACTCCTCAGATTTAATATTTACTGTAAAATCCTTTGCAGTCATTGACTGTAGTATCCATTATTATATTTTAAAGTCAATGTGCTGAGAGCCTGAAGAACAAAACATGTCTAACTGTCCAAATACTTGCGGCCTTGACAGTACATGTCTGTTTATTACTGATTGTATCATATTTAACTGTCATGTCTCCAACTTGTTGAGAATAAAACAGAAAGGATTTGAATCAGAGCCAATGAAAGATGATCATCAATGTAGAAACTCCTCATTGGTTAGCAGGTGGATAAAGAGCTGATATTTCTGCTTCACTCAACAAATCTGTGTTTGATGTTTGGCCCAGTTTTCAAATGCAGGTCTGTTAGTTTGCTGTGAGCTGCAGAGCAAACTGAGAGTTTTGTTCCTTTGATTGTCCTTTCAGCACAAATGTTATTTGACTTTTTCTTCATTGTTTCCTCTTCAGACTGAGCAGCTGTAACCTCTCAGAGAGAAGCTGTGAAGCTCTGTCCTCAGTTCTCAGCTCCCAGTCCTCTAGTCTGAGACACCTGGACCTGAGTAACAATGACCTGCAGGATTCAGGGGTGAAGCTTCTGTCTGCTGGACTGAAGCGTCCACACTGTACCCTGGAGACTCTCAGGTCAGGATCCATCAACCTGTTTAGCTGATGATTTGCTCATATCTGATCAGTGGATAAACAGCCAACTTGTGTAGGATTGTTCACAGTAAATTTTAGTTCAGCAGAACTTTCTAGACTCAGACAATTATTCATTGCTCTTGTTTTTGCTTCAGTTGTTTTTTTAATCCTACAAATGATTTGAAAGGAATTTGCCTTAAATATATTGAATCTGGACCAAAATGGACCAGAACCAAAAACTAAAATATGAACAAAAAAGAACAATAAAACAGACCAGCAGGTGTTGACAGAGGGTTCCTGTGTGATGTTGTGTGTGTCTGCAGGCTGTCAGGATGTCTGATCACAGAGGAAGGCTGTGCTTCTCTGGCCTCAGCTCTGAGCTCCAACCCCTCCCATCTGAGAGAGCTGGACCTGAGCTACAATCATCCAGGAGACTCAGGAGTGAAGCTGCTGTCTGCTGGACTGAAGGATCCACACTGGAGACTGGACACCCTCAGGTATGAAGAGGCCTGCTGCAGCCACAGACAGTGTGTGATAAAGGAGGAAGAGCTGGAAACATTTAGTGTGTCACAGCTGACGACAGATCTCTACAGAAGTGCTTTGAATTCAACAACAACACAAAGAGGGGATTTCTCTGATTCTGACTTCAGTATCTCATCATGACTCACTGTGTCATATTTAAGAGAAAATATGTGACAATCATTAAATCAGGTGTGGTCAGCTGTTTTCTGTGACCTGAGCAGGACTTTCTCAGACTGGATTTCATGCTGCATCAGCACAAAGCCAGCGTGGAAACATTTGAGTTGCAGCTGGTTGAACTGCTCCTGAACCAACAGAGCCACTTTGAGCACTCAGAGTGCTTTCACCACAACAACCCCAAAGACTTTAGATACCTGTTCAGTGCTGACACACTAATAATAACATCCCAACAATAATAAGACCATCTACACTGCTCAGAGACATTCATCTGCCAGGGTCTCAAACCAAGGAGGAAATTAAATCAGGTCTCTGATCATGTCTCTGTCTTCTAAAATATCCATGATCAATAATCAGCTGAACCTCTCTGAGATCCTGATCTTGTCACTCTGAGATCTTTTGTTGTGTCTGACACCAAAAGTGTCAAATGGAGAAGACAAATGATGAAATCTTTCCTCCATGTCACCTCCCTGCTCCGTATAATTCCAAGATAAGGACTCCAGGTCCTTTGTCTCTTTGCTGAATGAACAGAATAATCAAAGCATCTGTGTATGAGAGCCATGTAATGTCCATGTTTGCATGCTGAAAGAGAACGTGCTGGTCTGACCCCCCTCCTCCTTTCAGGGTGGAGCCTGGTGGAGTCCGATGGTTGAGACCAGGTCTGAGGAAGTGTAAGTGTGGTTTTCATTTGATTCCTGAAAACAAAGCAGCTCACATTCAACCATCTTCAAAGTGTCAATCAATGATCAGGTGATAGATCAATAACTGCAGCTGTGTTGTGTCTTCTTCTCTCCATCAGATTTCTGTGAACTCACCATCGACACAAACACAGTAAACAGAAAGATCAAACTGTCTGACAACAACAGGAAGGTGACACATGTGGAGGAGGATCAGTCATATCCTGATCATCCAGACAGATTTGACCAGTGGCCTCAGCTGCTGTGTAGTAATGGTCTGACTGGTCGCTGTTACTGGGAGGTCGAGTGGAGAGGAGGAGTTTATATATCAGTGAGTTACAGAGGAATCAGAAGGAAAGGAGACACAGGAAACTGTGTGTTTGGAGACAACAATCAGTCCTGGAGTCTGAGCTGCTCTGATGGTGGTTACTCTGTTTGGCACAATAACAGAGCGACACATGTCTCCTCCTCCTCTTCATCATCTTCCTCTGTCTCTCACAGAGTAGCAGTGTATGTGGACTGTCCTGCTGGCTCTCTGTCCTTCTACAGAGTCTCCTCTGACTCACTGATCCACCTCTACACCTTCAACACCACATTCACTGAACCTCTGTATCCTGGGTTCAGGTTCGGGTGGAATGGTTACTCAGTGTCTCTGTGTAGAGCAGACCAGGGCAAACGATGGTTCAATATTTTTTCATTTCTATTCTAATTTATGATTGGCCTCACACGGGCTGGACAGGGACACACACATTTCTGGGTTTGGCCCATGGGCCGTAGTTTGCCCAGGTTTGGTGCAGAGTGTAGCAGAGAGAGTCTCCTCCTGTTAGAGAAACTCTCTCACTGTTGAACAGATAGTTCAGTCTGTACATGTCTGTCTCTTTCACTCACACACACCTTTTCAGATTCATGTATTAAATCAGTTTATTTGTTAAACTCTTCTAAATGATTCCTTGTAAACTTCTTCCTCTTCCAGTCCTTTAACCCACAAGAACCCAGACCCATTTTTCCTTAACGGAAAATTATGTGGGATATACCACAGACCAAGTGGACCACATAGAACACATTTCTGATGTTCTTTTTTTCAGAATAACATTTTTAATACCAAAGATCTGTGTTGTTACATATATGTTACAGTGATATTTCCGTAACTGGTTTGATATTACTTTCTTCAACAAATGTGGTCAGACCAGGTTGAATGTAATATAGGACATGTTATCAAAGCATTGGAACTGTTACATGTGTTTGAAATTACAGTGCATCTCCTATTTATCATTTTACAGTGATCCTTTTAGTTCTCACATTTTTTACAGTGTATCTGCTTGTACAAAAAACATGGATGGAATAATACATGGAACATTATTCAAACTATGACCAGTCCTCATCTTCCTGCTGATGTCATCAATACTGATTGGTACATATTGATCCTAATAATCAGTGTCAGTGTGACCACTGGAGGGCAGTAAACTCTCTGATTATTTGTCCATCAGTCAGACATCAGTATTTATAGCAGTGTAATATGTGTGTTCACATACAGAGTCATTATCAGACTGATGAACATTAGAGCTAAAATAAGTCAGTAAATGTGGAATAATGTCAGTGTGAACATCAGTATCATTGTCAGTGCTGTGTGCAGAGTTGTAGTTACTGACAGTGACCACTGGAGGGCAGATGACTCCTGTTAAGTCAATACAACACAGTCTCACTCCACACATCCCTACACCTCCAAAAATGACTTTTCAAGTAAAAGAAGAAAATGAGAAACATTAACAGTCTGTGTGTTCACTGCAGGATGTGAAAAACCTTCAGGAGCACTGAGGAAAGTTTTCACTGTTTGTTGATGCAGGTCAGACACAGCTGCTCCTCAGCCTGAGCAGAGGCCAAAAGTAGAGGTGGTGAGGCTGCAGCTACCCCCCCTCCAGGTGGCTGAGGTGTATTATTGTCACACAAACGTGGGTTTTCTTTTTAGTTTAGGAAAGAAAAAAGATGGATATAGCATTTGAGCAGTGTATTTATTTACAGTTTTTAAAAATGCTACCAGAAAGCAAAGTGAAAATTAAATCCACAATTTACTGGGTGTTACATCCCTCACTCTCTCCTCAAGCGCTTTGCTGGCTGGACCATTATAAACCCTAAGCTCCTCCCAAGACCAACCAATTTACAATCAGTGCATTAAATGAGATCTCTGGTCACCACATCTTCATAATCAGGTCCCACATTAAACCCACAACAAAACACAAATCATCATTTCAGTAATTCACTCATACATGAACCTGCTTCATCATATCATCCATTATATTAATGCCAAACCAAAATCCCCCCTCCCACTCAGTGGGACCTGGTATGTACAGGTACCTCCTACTACTATATAAGGCAGCCTTCTTCGGCTGCTCTGGTTCAGCCCCCAGGGACAGAGAAGGAGAGGACCAAGATGGCAGCAGCACTGGTAAAAGCATATCAGTGAATAAACCATCTTGAAATAACAGAGCTGGTGTGTACACAGAGGACAGATACACAAGGGTTTGTGTTTCAAAGGGTCTGGTCGCAATCCAGGCAGAACTGAGAGACAGGAAGAGGGAGAGAGATGCTGAGAGCAGTGGTCAGATGGACATGTGCTCTGGAGATGCAGATGACCAGGTGAGAAAAAAAGCTACAGCATCAGATGTTGTTCCAGGGACGAGTCAACTTTCGAGTGGCCTCATCCAACAACTAAAATCATCCAAGAAGGAGAAAAACTTCAGAAGCTCAAGTCCAAAACTTCAACCTTTGAAGTCCTTACTTGGGGTGAACAAATGAAAGTGAATCCAAAGGGAACACAGGACAAATCCCGAAGGTGACAAAGACAGAGAAACAGGTAACACTAAGGACAGGACAGCAGGTGAACACAGAGTCCAGGATGAGAAAAGCAGGTACAACCACAGCAAGAACACAGCAGGAACAGACTTGGACAAAACACTGGTGAACACAGGCCAGGACAGAGACACACTGACAAGGAGACAAGGGAAGAATGAGACTTAAATACACTAGGACAACAGGAGACACGCATTAGGGCAGGACAGACAATCAGCAAAGGAGGGAAACAGGAAAAAGACAAGAAGTAGACAGAGGACAGATACACAAGGGCTCGGGTTTCAAAATAAAACTGGAAAAGCAAAACCAAAACTCAAGAGACCAAAACAAGAGAAACATGTTTTAACAAAAACAGGAAACTACTAACAAAACCCAAGAGTCCTCAAGAGTCCAAAAGGTGCTATAAAGAGTTTAACAAAAGTCCAAAAAGAGTTGAAAATATCCTCATGCACAGATCCTGCAGTTTTTCATATATATTCAGTATTGTACTCACTCAGTTTTGGCCTGTCTCCATTGGCTGGCACTGGAGTTTAGAATGAAACATGAAATCTTAGTTATTACCTAACACAGTGAAACCACAGAGTACATTTGTGAATAGTTGTCTCCGTTCAGGAAGCAGCCTGACTTCCTCTAGTAAATAATAACAAATAAGGAGCTCTTACATGGACTTATACAGTAAACAATCATCACAATCATTTCAAGTTTCCATCATATTATTCCTGAGATAATATGAAACATTTCCAAATCAACACTTCAGGAGCTTTGGCACCTTCTAGAGGCAGTTAGTGGAAAGAAGCTCAGGTGAAGAGCAGATTTCATTGTTGACTCTCTTTAATATCACACTTTGTGAATTTGTTCCTCTTCAGCTCTCAGCTTTCTTACCCTGGACTTCATCTGTCAGCCAGTGATGATGTTTAACCCAGCACGTGCTTCATGGTTCACTTCTGTTTATCTGAACATCTCAGCTGCCATCCCTGGTGGGGTGAGTGCAAAGAGGTTTGGAAACAATATAGAGATGACATTTCTGGAAATCAGATTCAAAATGATCAACTTTACTCAGAACCCTAAAACAGCTCCTATTGGCCCACATTTTCTCTGCTCCTCCTCTGTTTAGGGGCCAGGAACCATGGTCAAGCCCTAAATGTTACATGGACACTTTTCTTCATCACAACAGAAGTGTTTATTTTTGTAGAAGTTCATGTGTAAAGCTGGAAATACTGCACACACAGCTAATTTTAGCCTCTGGAATAAACTGTGTGAGTTAAAATCAACTCAGTCTGAGTGAACATGTGTGACCATCGAATAGACTCTGTGGCAGAGTTAAAATAACTCTGTTCCTGGAGCTGAATTTTTAACTCTGAAACAGTTAACTTGAACTGCTCCTGGTGTTAAAATACTCATCCCTCACTGAGTGTGACTCTAAAATTTTGATATAAACTCTTCTCCAGTGTTGACACCTAACACTCAAAATGTGTTTTATTTACACGTGTTAGAGTTCAAATTTATTCATTATATTATTTGTTTTTATGGGAAAATGGCCACCAAACACCATCCTGTTGATTTTTTTGCTTTTATTTGTGCAAATACATTTAAAATTTCAATGCATAACACTTTGAATTAATTGCTGTCTTAAAACTGTAAAATTTAACAGCACACAGGCAGCAAATAATGCCAATGAAAAACATTTGTGAAGTTGTACAAAACACTGTAAACAACACATTACTGCATAATAAAATGTCTGCAAATGTATAAAAAACTGACACATTTCTCTGTGGTGCATTGTGTAACTTGAGGTAGACGACTACTCACTTTACAGTTCAAGTATAAAACAGTAAGAGAACTCATTCAATTCAGATTAGAAATCATTTTATGCAACTCTCTGATACAACATAACATTATGAATCACAACCATATGACATCTGAGCATCAAACCATTTGAAATATCTTAATCTCTCCATTTCTAGAATCAGTTCACTCTGTGTAGTGTCACTCACTTGGAAACAAGTTTCATGCTCAATCAAAACAAAAAACACTTTGTGCAAAATGATTGATGTTATTTTGCTGAACAATGGTTCATGTTTTCATCAGTAACAGTGCACACAAAGAGTCCAACACGATACTCAGCTCCACAGCATTTCACCCACTGTGTGACACAGACGATGGCTTCAGAATCAAGGTGAAGAGATGCTGTTATATCTTCAGAAAAATCCAGAGTTTCAACTGAACACATTTTAACTGGACCAGACTCAACTGTTTTTAAGGACAGGCATTCCCAGTGATAGCTGCTTGATAACCTGCTTGATAAACTCCTCTAAATTTTCAGCTGTATAAAGAACTGAACAGTATTTGCTTCACCACTCCCCAAAAGCTTGGCTATAACTGAAGCACACATGTCTTTGTTGTGAGTAGAACCTGAAGGAGCTGCTTCAGTATTTTGGAAATGAGATGAAGTATTTCATCAGTTACAGACTGAGAATTGTTTACTGTCTCTGTGTCGTTGTTGAAAGGATCTGGTTAGACACACTTGTGTTATCAATGGAGCTGTGTATCTTAATGAGATGTCTCCTGAATCCACAATAACTAGAGAGACTTTTACCTGGATACATGGCATGAATTCATTTGAGGTTCCTGAACAAAAGCAACACTGAACCAAAGGATGAATTACAGAGGAAACATCTCAACAGTTTGGCTAAATAAGCTACTTATGGTTTGTTTAACAGCTTTGCTCTGAGCTCTTTTACTCTGGGAGATTCTTCAATTGTACCTATATCAATATTGTAAATAAAAATAAAAGGTGAAAACCTGGGTCTTTGAAGTTCCTGTGGTAAGAAGATATGGCTGATGGGTTCCTTCAGTGGTCAGGAGATGATCCTCTAGGCTTTGGGATGACTGAAACAAGAGAAATATGTTTACAAAAATGTGTTTCTAAAACTCAGCAACATCTACAGTATTTGGAAGTTTTGACAAACCTTCTGAAATTTTACCAGATGATCTGTTGTCTCTCCGACGCTGATCTTTGTGGGACGCTTTCTTCCAGCTGGTTGTGGAGTGAGAAGATGAAGCAGCACCAGAAGAGAAGCCATGTTGCTGTCCCACTCTGGGGACAGAGTGAAAAGTACTTTTACACTCATTATATATATTAAGTAGTGTGTTTATGATATTACTCTGTGTATTGTTCTAATGGTTTTACTATGATCTTAAACATATACACATATAACAACTATGAATGGCCCAGTCATTATAAATCTGTGCTGGAGAGCAAAGCAATGTTCAGACCTCACACTGAATCTTAACTGCAGACTTAAGTGGCCTATTTAGACTCAGAGATGCTTTTGTAAAATAAATCAATAAAAACACAATAAACTGACGACTGTTGGACGACTCACATAACTGCATTACTATTCTGATGATAACTGTACCTGCTTCATCAGCAGTGTCAGATCCTTCATTCAGGGCAGCTTTCAGTTGTTGTTTTAAGAGAGACGTCTCTTTCAGGTTCCTGCCTCCTTGATAACTTTATCTTTAAAACTGTTGTTCCATTTTTCAAGGAACCTTGAAGCAACCTCTGCTCCAAACATCAGTGAGAAGTCTTGCAAAATCTAAATAAAAAGAGAAAAACAACATTTTCAAATGTTTAAAATAAACCAATATTTTTACTTAAAAAAAATATATTTAATACTAACCAGTCCCTTGACATCCAAGAAACATGGAAACGTGTAATACATCAGCTGATGGCTGTGGGTCATGAAGAATCTGCTGATGGTAGTAGAAGGTTTCTCTCATCTTCTGGAAAACTAAGTCAGGATCAGTTGTGTGGTGAAGGAGAGATATGGCTTCCATGCATTCATCTCTGATTGGCTGATCATCATATGTTCTGGATGATGTGGAACCTGCTTTTAGCTCCACTCTACTCTGGGATGAAGAGGTGGTTCTGGATTTCCGTTGCACAGTCTTCATGTGCCACTCAAGAAATATCATAGAATATCATGTTGCTTTGAATATCATAGAAATGTTCCTGAAAGAAAAACAGGTGTCTCAAGAACAAATTCTGTATGTTGCTTATATGCAAACAAGGGAGTTAAACTTACATATCCCTTTTTGGAGTATGGGTCTTTCAAAGATGGGAAAAGTGAAACAATCCTGAGGGCATTGAACTCTTTTGTTGCTTTACTAACAGCTCTCCTGCAAGTGGGAAAAAAAAATCTCTAACCATTTTTAAATTTTTTTTTAATATACATATTTTTTTATAAAAGGACATAGGATTAAGTTGAAGCCTCTTACCCTTCTTTTCCATGCATGTGAGCGACAATAATATTAACCAGTAACCGTGTGGTGGAATCTTTCAAACTTCCAGTCTCTTCATACTCTTTAATCACAGTCATCACTGCTGGTTTTGAATTTGCTCCACATTCAAAAAAAGAAAATATTAGAAACATATTTACAACTACACTTATTTCTATGTTGTAAGCAAATACATTCATCTAATACCTGTACATATTATTTTTTTATGAATTATGTCTAATAAATAATGATTAAAATCTAAGCACACTGTCCATCAAAGGCTGGCATCCAGAACCACTTGTGTCTCTGCTTAAAGTGCTTGAGACTGACAGTGTATCTGTCAGACTTGGAGAGGAGGAGCCTTCACACCCTTGCTGCAGGACACTTAGATCTGAAGATCACACACACACACAAGTATAAGGCAAATAAAATCTAAAGTCCAGCACATTAAAACTATATCACATACCTGGCTGGATATTACCTGTCTCAAGACAAAACATTACCATTACCTATAACTCTGCTTACCACAAGTAGTGAGGGTCACATATTCTGTCAGGTCTGAACGATCAGCCAGGTTCATAGATGCTTCAGTAGATGGGAGGTCTGAAATGCAGACAACACATACAGCTTAATATGAACTGATTAAATACTGTACTTTGGAATTCTTATCATCCACTTCTCACAATCACATATTTTTGTCTGTGTCAAGATACAAATCTCTCAAAATATAAGTGCAGCAAAATATGAATTTTTAAATGTCCTACCATCATCACTGTAGATGAAGAAACACAGATCTTTGAAACATCCTCATCCACCTCTGCTCCCTGTTGATCTGTGACTTTCAGTGTTGTAGTCTCTGGGATAAGAAACTTCTGCTGGACTATACCATAACAACTCCACGTTACAACATGTTTACATCTTTATTCATTTAATACTAAACATCTGACTGACCTGCACTGAGAAAATCTGAGAAGCAAGCCTCTTCCAGTTTAATGTCCTTCTTCTTCCCTCCATGTTGTACTTTGATCAACATGTTGGTTTGACATAAAAGAAGAAAATGTCATATGTCTGAGAATAACATGTTCAAGTTAAAGTTTATCCCAACTACGCACTGTTAAAATACACGTTTCTCACCGCTGTTCAAAACAGCAAGGCTACAGTTTATAAGCTCAACTGTTAGCATGCTAGCCAAAACTGACTTTTCAGCTGCGTCTGCGCCGTTGAGCCGGAAATTATTATCTTAAAACACCGACATGCGGTTGCATTGTTGGATGGTTATTTCCAAAACAGTATTAATTACCTTCAAGATGCGCGTCGTCATTAATTTATGAAGCTTATCAAACAGTTTGTCATTACCGTCATACAGACACATCACACGCCACAGACAGTATGGCCGACATTAACGTTTGAGTGAAAGCTAACAGCTCCACAATGGCAGCTAAGGACAGTTAGCTAACTAATGCTGCGGGAGCTACTTGCTCTAAATAATGGAGTAAAAGCAATGGGGTTACGTTCAACATCAGTTCGCAGTCATTAGCGGTACTATGTAAGTAGATAAAGTGAGAACAATGACAAAATATCACGCATTTAAAGTACTTTTTGATAAAAATCATGCTCTTACCAGCCTTGTGACGACGTTCCTTGTGCTGCTCATGCCGCGATAAAATGCGTCGTGAACTCCAGGGACAGAGTTAAAACCAGATCCTGAACACCAGGGAATAAACTCCAAAATTCAACTCGGCCTGGGTGTACACCTTAACACAAACTGTAGTCAGAGTTATAAAATAAACTCCAGAAATGTAACTCTTTCACACTTTTTTGCCTGACTTCAGATTTTAGTACTTTGTGAATTTGCTGTGTGTTAGTACATGTAGTTGTGTACAGTTCAGCTGCTGCTGTCCTTGGTGCTGAATTCACCAACCCAGCTGAATGGTCCTGAGTGCTTATTGTTGTAATTCATTTGGTATTTTTGAGAAGATTGAATATCATTAGTATGGGTTATGTTTTGGTCAGTGTTAGGCTTTCAGTTATGATGGTTAAGGGTACTTTAGGTTAAGGGGCAAGGGAATGCATTATGGCAACGTGTGTCCTCACAATTATATTAAGAAGAATGTGTGTGTGTGTGTGTGTGTGTGTGTCCTTTGATGCCTTTGATGTATCAACATTCTACAGTCTGATGTCACAGGCTGCAGTAAGTGGACACACAGCCAGAGACAAGTTCAGAAGTCAAACAGGAGCAGAAACAGTTGGACTGGACAGGACTTGCTCATGATTTAGGAAGAAAGAACCACTCAGATATTTCTGCACAATTATTGACAAGGAAGGGAGGAGCTACTGCTGTTACAAGGACAAGAGGAAACTACAGGAAAGTCCAGATCACCTCCAAGGTTTTCAGTAAGTCAGTACATGTTAGTAGTTCATGTCAGTGTGTAGTTTAGAAGTTAATGTTTTGAAATGTTTTTTCCAAATGATACGTTTGTGAAATTGGTATGACAAGTAATCATACCCATAAGCCCAGTGGTTTGATTGTGTGCTTATCATTCATGGACAATATTGAGTTTTCTTTAATGCTGATGCTGATGATTATGATATTCTCATAGTTGCACTTTTAAAGCGGCCTTCAGCTTGGCTTTACCAGGTAAAGGATAAAAGTAGAGAAAAACACAGATTAGCTGTCACACAAACACAAACACAATTCAGTGGTGTCTCAAATACATCAATAAATAATAAATCAACTCATCAGCCTCTTTATGTGAGATGCATTTTGGAAGAAACCATGTTGTCTCAGTTTTATACTTTTGTTCCAGAATATTTGATTTCTTTATTTCTTGTCAGTGTTGGTGTCTCTCAGGCTCTCAGTATCACTGGTTGGATCACAGCCACACAAAGCTGTGATAACTGCATCAGTCAGCAGATACCCCCTTTATTGCCATTTAAAATGACCTCAGGGAAAACAAATGATTCTAACTGTAAAACTATAAATGGAGAAACACATGGCATAGTGTAAAATACAAGATGTTATTGTATGTTTTATTTTGTCATTTAGCTGCTGACAGTTTTTTCCAGCTTCTCTCTAATGACTCATGTATTCCCCTCACAGATTCTCTTACCTGAGGCAGGTGTGTAAATTGTATTGACTCAGCTTGATATTTACCAAAGTTAGTTGGTTGACTGCCTTGCTTTAGGGCTCAACCACAGACCACCCTATAAATTCTCAGCAAAATGAAGGATTTCAAGAAAGGTGAGCAACTCCAGTACTAGAGGTAATGCCCAGTGCTGGAGGTGCTAGTCCTCTGACTGACTGTGTGACTCAGTCATTGTTCTGTAGCTCTGACCTTACCTGTGTAGTCATGTTGTACAGTCTGGTCACTGCTCAGATGGACTGAATCTGTGTTTAACATCACAACATTGACCTCAGCTTCTCAGCTTTGTGTCCGTTCATTCTTCCAGTCTGAATTCAGATGAGACCAGAGACGCTCTGTCAGTGGACTGTGTCAGTCCTGACTGGACTTTCACAGGGTGCTCATGTCCTCTGTCCTCTGCCTTGGCTCTTTACAGTCAGAACAGACTAAACTCTGGTAGATAACACACTGCAGAGTCAGCTCCACACTGCTAAACAACACCTGTGTGTGTATATATGTATATATATATATATATATATATATATATATGTATATTGTTTCTCTAAACCTAACCAAGTAGTTTTTGTGTCTAAACTAAACCAAACCATGTCTGTTCAACATTAACCATGTGTTGATTATTATTACCATAATGAGGAAGTATGTACACTTGCTGCTGCTGAGCTCCTGGTGAATTATTGTATCATCTGTTCAGAGGGAATGAGCTTTTTATCTGCTGTGACATAAAACATGATAACATTGTTAAATTCACTGTGTTTCACTGCCTGTAAGTACTGAGAGGATCAAAGCCAAGCTGAACTAAAAACACGGCGCCTCATAATATGAGCTGATTGGATATTTTTGTATGAAGCAGGTTGTTTTGAAGTCGAGTTCTAACGATCTGTAAGTCTGGTAAACACTGATGTGAGCTGTGCTGAAGGACGTCTGTTGAGCTCTATGATATGTTACTGTTATGGAAAAAAGATAAGTGGAGTGGAAAGATCTCAGTGTTTATGGACTGAATTCATTTGATATGATTGTCAGCTGTTAATATGAATCATTTCTGTTTCCTCTTAAAGTCACAGCAGAACTGGGCTGTGTCTCTTTAGTCAGAGTGAGGTGTAAAGGTGCTCTCATGAGTGTTTGTCTGCTGACTGCTGGTAGAAATGACTGGAAAGTGTCTTTCTGTCTCCTGTCAGTCCACAACATGTCCTCTCACTGTGTGCTGCACACACACACTTCCTCAGCCTGACATCGGCTCAGTTGTCCATAATAAAGGACACTTAGGCAGATGAGTTGTCAGCAGCAGGATTGGCTGGACTGAAGCAGAAACACTGGTCTTTTTTTTTTTTTTTTTTTTTTACAGTAACTCTCTGTTGGGAGAGGAATCCATGCAGAAAGTTCATCTGCTTTCTAGGCTTTTATCTCTGATCACTTCTGGATCTGAGCTCATTCTTGTACCATCAGCACTAAAATAATCAGCCCTGATGAGGAGTATTACTTCCTAATCTTTTATACAGTACATGAAGTTTTCACCTCATTTTAATATAAGCTCAGAGAACTTTTTAATGCTGTTGCACCTTTGACAGTTAAAATACCAAAACACACCTTGAGATAACAGTTCCACCTGTAATCTGAAAAGATAGAGTAGAAAGTTAAATATGAAACTATATCATCATATTCTGGGACACAATACTTTGTTTGATTCTACATCTGTTTATAAGTTTGTGTTGTATTGTACCTGTTGTATTGTAACTGTATTTTTCTTTCTCCTACTTTTTGGGGCTCCTGTCTCCTGATCTCCTTTGTCCTGAATTTTCTTCTTTGGATCCTAAAAATGTAGCTAAAACATGACTTGTTTTTTCAGCTGGTGTGTGAGTTGACATGCAAGTGCATTTGTTTGTGGTTAAGTTTGTGTTACAGATACAGATACAGATGAAGGTATCAGGTCATTCCATTATTTGATGATCTCTGCCTCTTAAACCATCCAAAGCAGCTCTGCAGTGTTTCCATCTGTGTTCATGTTGCTGTTTGAGGGTTAAGACTTGGTTTCAGGGTTAGAATTGGGTTTTGCTTAGGGTTAGGGTAAGGACTAGGGAATGCATTATGTCAGCAAGTGTCCTCACAAAGAAATAAGTACCAGTATGTGTGTGACTGTGTGTGTGTGTGTTTGTCCTTTGATGTCTTTGATGTATCAACATTCTACAGTCTGATGTCACAGGCTGCAGTAAGTGGACACACAGCCAGAGACAAGTTCAGAAGTCAAACAGGAGCAGAAACAGTTGGACTGGACAGGACTTGCTCATGATTTAGGAAGAAAGAAGCACTCAGATATTTCTGCACAATTATTGACAAGGAAGGGAGGAGCTACTGCTGTTACAAGGACAAGAGGAAACCACAGGAAAGTCCACATCACTTCTTATGGTTGCTCTATTGTCTACTGCCAGTGCAAACCAAACACTTTCTGCTATTGCTTGTTCAGGTTAAAAGTTTTCCACTGGAAAATCAGATGCTGCATTAGCTGTGAAAAAGTTAGTGTGTTTTTTTTTGTCATACCCACACAAATGAGGTGTGAATGTGTGAGGATCAGGTGCTACAGACAAGTGTTCTGTTGGACTTAAAGAATTCTTTTTTCTTTGTCAGCAACAACAGTGAAATCCATCCCTGCCTGACTGTTCACATTGTTCCAAACCAGTTTTACACCAACAATTAGTAGATTTTCTGTCATTAAATGTCATGATCAGAGTCTGTTAGTCAGGGCCTGGACCCAAAAGCAGAGCGAAGGCAAACTTCGAACGTGATAAACAGTTTATTCACAGAGTTCAAACAATAAATAACAAAGGGAACTAAAGGCGGCGGGATTTCCCGGGGGAACTTGGAGGTGTCGGCTGAGGCAGTGTGGAGGAAGCACGGTGAGGGGTAATCCGGTGGAGTCTGCAGGGAGCGAGAGGAGAGCGGTTAGGAGGGAGACAAAGGTAAGGGCAAAAATCACAGGGCACAGAGATCTAGTTACCAGGTAGATGACGGTGCGATCTGGCGAGGGTTGACTGGAAAGTCGGGCCTCTTATACTCCATGGGGGAGATAGATAGCCACCAGATTGAGCACAGGTGGTTGGAATCATCCTGATGAGGAGGAGGGAGCAGGGAGGAGCTGGCCAGGAAACCGCCAACCCACGCCTGCACCAACATACAATCAGCCAGACAAATGGAAAAAACAGAAAAAGAAACAACAAACAACAAACCCCATGAGGCAGCAGAGCTGCCTCATGACATTAAACCTGCTGTTTCAGCTGGTTATGGAGTCCAAAACAACTTTATTCAGCCTGTTTAAGCACAGGTTAGACTTCAACTACTAAATTCTGAGACATAATCAAATATAGCAACACATTTCCTACTTCTGCTCCAGGAAGCCTGAACTCCTCATTGCTCCTCTTCACAAATGAAACTAGTTTCAAAACTTTTCTAGTCAAACATCACAGGAATTTTTCACACTGACATCTGGAGGAAAGAAACACTGTGATTTGGACATTCATTAGAAATCAAGACACTGAGAGGTCAGGAGCTTTCAACTTAGTGTTCAGTATGAGACATGAGTGGATGCACTGTGTGAAATGAATGAGAACTTTCTCACTAATGAGGGAACGTAATGAGGAGGACTTGTTTTTTCCCACAGTGATGAGACTCTATTAGCAGAAGTATAAAACCCAGGAACTGCATGCAGTTAGACATTTCACTGAACTGGCAGTTGTAAATCTTTTGTGATGTAAAAAGTCTTTTGATATTGGAAAAACCTTAATATTCTGTAAAAAAATCATCTTTACATTCAGTGAAAGTGTTTTTGACTGAAGTTTTAGCATCGAAAAATCCTGTAATTAGGTTCAAATAATTGAATATAAGCTTTTTTTTTTACAGTGATGGTACAGGTTCATAGAATAGAACAAAAACAAATGAAGAGGTTATTAGTACATGAGACTGCAGCCAGCTGGCGTCTATCTATATATCTATATATCTATAAATCTATGTGACACATCAGCCTTATCTACCATCACATATGGACAGACGCAGCAGAGCACTGGTTCAGCTATCCCATGTTCTAACATGTCGTCTCTCTGCCCTTCCATCTTGACGCTTTCCTACCAGCAGCGGGTTCAACTCCTCGCAAGCACAAGCACAAGGGATAAGCACAATGGATATGGCTGTGGTGCCCCCGAGCAAGGCACCGATCTACCCCAGCTCCCTGGGCTCCTCCTAGGGAAGCCCCCTGCCACAGCGTTTCTAATGCATGCTCTTGTGTGTGTGTTTCATTCACTTTGTGTGGGTAAAATGCAGAGTCATTTCCCTGAGAGGGATCAATAAAGTATGACTTAAACTTAAAAGTTATTTAAACAGAACCAAATACATCTGATATTACTTACTAACATTATGAGACTGTATGTTTAGACAATACTTTTCACAGCTTCTGAAGTCAGTGATTTGTGCACTACAGCAAAAAAAGGATTTAAATGGAACAATGTCTACAGAGTAAGGCTGTCAGTTTTTATTTGATATTCGAACATAGGTTCGAACGAGGGGTGAAAAGTTCGTATTCGAACTGTAATTTCCCGTTCGACTGTAGGCTGTCATCTCCCTCAACCCGTCAGACCATTTGAAGTAGTTTTCATTGTATTCCAGCAGAGGGCGCTACTATATTATTGACCTATCATTGGGCCCCTCTTGACCTGCAGCCTCTCAGCGGTAAAGGTTTGGAACATTAAGCTAACATTAAGCTAACTTGATATTTGCTAAATGGATTGTAACGAGGAAAGCCGCCCTGGGCGGACAATCACGACGCCAACACACATGAGAGAAGCGGCGTGTGGAGGTATTTTGGTTTTTACACAATGGATGGTAAAGTCACGGACAAAAATACGGCTGTTTGTCGGCTGTGCAAAAAGAAGTTATCGTACCATTCAGCAACAACAAATTTACGGGCTCACCTGCTAGCTCACCATCCATAGCTCCATTTCTTGCAAATAATATGAGAAAGGGATTTGGTTAGTAAAGTTTGACTATTGTTCTGTTTAACCTTGCTACAAAGCTGTCGAAGTGCCTCCCATTATCTGAGATATAGGCACTGGTTATACTGTGACACTTTGAGACTCACGGTGACAGGCAAGGAATAAGTTCATAAAAATGTTTTTAAAAAATACTGATTATATGCATTTAGTTGCCGTGTGAATGTTTTACAGGCTTTGCAAGGAATAAAACACATGAACAAAAGCAATTACTGTGTTGTAGTGTATTGAGGTGAGGTTTGAGTGTGTATGTGGCGGGGTGTTGGGGGGGGGGGGGGGGGGGGGGGGGTTCGATTATGTTCGAACAATGACGGATTTTTTTAGATTCGTTCGAACATAATTTCTTTTTAAAGTGACAGCACTACTACAGAGCAAGGCTGTCAGTTTTTATTTGATATTCGAACATAGGTTCGAACGAGGGGTGAAAAGTTCGTATTCGAACTGTAATTTCCCATTCGACTGTAGGCTGTCATCTCCCTCAACCCGTCAGACCATTTGAAGTAGTTTTCATTGTATTCCAGCAGAGGGCGCTACTATATTATTGACCTATCATTGGGCCCCTCTTGACCTGCAGCCTCTCAGCGGTAAAGGTTAGGAACATTAAGCTAGCTTGTTATTTGCTAAATGAATTGTAACGAGGAAAGCCGCCCTGGGCGGACAATCACGACGCCAACACACATGAGAAGCGGCGTGTGGAGGTATTTTGGTTTGTCGGCTGTGCAAAAAGAAGCTATCGTACCATTCAGCAACAACAAATTTACGGGCTCACCTGCTAGCTCACCATCCATAGCTCCATTTCTTGCAAATAATATGAGAAAGGGATTTGGTTAGTAAAGTTTGACTATTGTTCTGTTTAACCTTGCTACAAAGCTGTCGAAGTGCCTCCCATTATCTGAGATATAGGCACTGGTTATACTGTGACACTTTGAGACTCACGGTGACAGGCAAGGAACAAGTTCATAAAAATGTTTTTAAAAAATACTGATTATGTGCATTTAGTTGCCGTGTGAATGTTTTACAGGCTTTGCAAGGAATAAAACACATGAACAAAAGCAATTACTGTGTTGTAGTGTATTGAGGTGAGGTTTGAGTGTGTATGTGGCGGGGTGTTGGGGGGGGATTCGATTATGTTCGAACAATGACGGATTTTTTTAGATTCGTTTGAACATAATTTCTTTTTAAAGTGACAGCACTAGTGGGTGGGTGGAACACACACAAAGTCGTTTAGCAGTATATAAAAAAAAAAGTGGTATATTTATTATTTATTTTGGAAGGCAACTGAATGTGTAGAGTAATGTATGTACCGCCCATTAAACTGGAATAAAAACAAAATTAATATACTAATATACTAATATACTAATAATATACTAATAATAATAATAATTATAGTAATAATTATATTATACTATAATATAATATACTAATATAATAAATATACACGGCTGTGCTTTTAGGAGTTTTCCATGTAGCATTTGTTTATTGTGTGATGTCACACTGAGTGTATTTTACCTCTGTTGTTATTTGGCTTTGTCTTGCTAGTTGAGTTAGCCCGTAGCTTTTATGTATTATGAGAGTTAACAAGCTAATGTTTGTGTTTACACACATATAGATGCCACGTGGTAAGGGTTACCGTCGCTCCCAGGCAGGGAAGAGGAGGATGGAGCAACAACAGACTTGTTGTTGTTACACCTCAGTACAGTCAGGATGTGTTTTTTTTTTTAAGCTAGAATTTTGTGAAACAAAAAACAGGTCGTGGCAGTGGCTGGCACCACAAACCGGAGCAATGGCTTTTGGGCATTTGGGTTAGGGTTTTTTGTTCTCAGTCTAACAGAAATGTTTCTCCCTTTGTTGCAGATTGTTCTTCTTGTAGGGGACTCCCATTTGCGATCCATTGCAGATGGTATTGTGAACATGCCAGGGGGTTTCCTGTCCTTTGGCGTCATGTCCACACCAGGAGCATGTGCTGATGTGCTCAGGACTGAAGTTGTGCTTTCTGTGAGTCTTCTGATTCCTGATGCTGTCTGTCAAAGCTCCTGGGAACAACCTGACAGCCAGTAGGACAGTTGATGAGGCAGGAGCAGCTTTTGCACAGTACCTGACAACTGTTTGAAGTAAATGGCCAAAGGTAGCTATTCATTTATTTATTTATTTCAATATAAGCAACATCTGTAGGTGCAATATACTTTTGTAATGATGGCCGATTGTTTTCTGCAGGTATTTGTGGTTGATTTTGTGCCGCACTTGACAATCCAAGCTGACTATCAGGAGTTGCTCCGACAGGAATTCCAATGTGTGGCAGCACGTCTTGGTATAATTATTATACAACTGTGTGCAATTTATTTATATTAATATAACTATTATGTCTTAATGAGAGAATGTGTTTATTTGAAATTTATTTTATTATTGTAATAACTATTGAAACGGTCTAACTGATTTGTTTTTGTTCAGGAGTCGAGTATTACCACCAAACAAACCACTTCCCTCTGGACTATCCTGAGCTGTGGTGCCCTGATGGTGTAAGTAAAATATGTTTATATTCATATGGGAAGTGCTTCATTATAGGTAACAATAAAGGTAATAATCTGTTATTTTCTCATTGTTTTTGCAGGTTCACCTCATTGACAATGTGGGGATGCCAGTTCTTGTGCAGTTGATGTGGACTGCAGCCAACCTTCAACTAGAGACACCACCACCTGCAGCACAGATGCAGCATCCGGTGTCTCCTAAGCCAAGGATTGTTAATTGTGAAGGGAAAGGTTCCTGCTCCACCACCACCCCCTCCTGAATGGACAGTTGTGCAATGATGCTGCATCTTCTGCTGTTGGTCCTTTAGGGACTCCTTGTAAGACAGAGAAGATTGTGGGTGATGGGAACTGTTTTTTTTTTTTCAGGGCTGTTAGTAAGGCCATTAGCATTGCCCAAAGGGGGGCAAAATGGAGTACATGGACCAGTGACCTGGTGACCAATCTGCTGCCTCGTTCTAACATGGAAGGGTCTTTGTTGCGTGTTAAATTAAAGCGCTGACATACAAAGGCCACTATGATTATCAGTTTGTTGATACTATGCATGTTAGGTAAGCGCTGCAGTATTTGAAGGTGAATAACATTCATTATAAAGATGTTGAATTTAATGATGCATGGGTTAATGCATTTTGTAGGGAGGAAGATAGTGAGGTTCCAGTGGTGGCACACTGTGATAATGTTGCTGAGGATGGTCAGGATGAGCTTCTCCATGACAGACAGCAGCACTGTATGTTCCAGGATACTTGTCTTATGCCTGTGGACATTGGTCAGGAAGTTTTAGATCAGTATTTTGATGATGTGTTGAATGTAGCACCAGGAGAGGGAAATAGTTCTGTTAGGCTGGCAGAATTTTTTGACGAGTATTTTAAAGCAAGAGGGTAGAACAGGGACAGTGGATGATTTAGAGTGGGTTGTTTATATCATTTCTTACATCTCTAAGGCAGAGAGAGATGGGTTTGTTGTTAGGAAAGTTGTTGTTGTGCCCAGAAAGAGGCACAAAAAGACGCCAATGTAAGAAGCTTTAAAAAGCCTTGGCAGTGTGTATTTACACAACAGGGATGTCAGTGCTCAGGAGGCAGTTTATAGGTTGAGTAACATGCACCTGAAGGAGTGCTCTAGGAAGGTTGTGTTTGTGCCCACAGGGGACAATAAGTAGTTAAGATGAGTTTGCCTTTGAGTGTGTTGAGGCAGAAGGTGCTGTTAGTACAGATGAGATGTGGATGACAGGTTTTGTTGATAGAAATAAGAACAGGCCAAGTGACAGCACTTTTGATGATATGTCTCTGGCGTCTTTTGCCTCTGAATATTGTGTCCTGTCTAAGAGTGAGAAATATGTGTCATGAATAGTTATGTTTGCTTTTCACTCACAAAGACTCCTGAAAAGTTTTACCAGAGTATTCTGCAGTTGTTTCTACCACACACAGTTGATATACGGTTAATCCATTTCAACTGTGAATCTCAGGAGGTCTATGAGTCACACCAGGTCAGGTTTAGGGATGGATCACTACATTCTGTTAAGTCTGTCGTTGATCTGAATAGGATCATGTTTGAGAGGGAGACAGAGGATTTAGAAAACATTCAGAGTAGCATAGATTTTGATGGTGTTGTAGAAGATTTGTAGTGTGAGCTCTGTCCACAGCAGGAATTAGAGCATTTAGAGAGCATAGATGAGTTAAAGGAAAGAACACAGTCTGTGTTTAGCTCTTGTTCGGTCTCTTAATGAGGCACAGTTGTTTGTTTTCTACCAAATTAAACAGTGGTGTTTAGAGAAGGTTAATGGTAAAAGTCCTGCACCGCTGCATGTTTTTATTACTGGCGGTGCAGGTACTGGTAAAAGTCATTTGATAAGGATGATTCAGTATGAGTCAATGTGTGTGTTGACTGCTCGTACAGGGATTCCTGCTTTTAATTTGAAAGCAACAACCATTCACACCACCTTTAGTATAGGGAGGAATGTTAAGCTGCCGTATGCTCCTTTGGGCGAAGAGAAGTTCAATTCTCTTCTCAGCGAATTAAACAAAGTGGTGACTTGTCACCCTTTGGAAATGTTAGTGTGGTTGCTGATTTTTTCTAACTGCCTCCTGTTAAAGGGAAGCCACTGTGTGTAGATGATGTTAGAAATACATTATGGACAAATGTATTTAAGGTGGTAGAATTAAAGGAAATAATGCAGCAAAAAGATAGTGTTTTTGCACAGCTGTTAAATCGGGTTATAACGTGTTCAAAGGGAACAGTGATGCTGGACAGTGATGTGCAGTTAAAGTAAATGAGCATAATAATCAACAGTTGTTGAAGTCCTGTCCAGAATATGTTGTTGTAGAGGCGAGAGACTATGTTAATGACAAACTGAAGCTATTAGAAGGGCATCATGCCAAAGCTTCCAATACTTATTTGTCATAGGAATTATTTTTAGGCAAGGGTCCACGTGTCATGTTGTGTAAGTTTTAAATGGTCTTGTTAATGGTGTTTGCGGTACAGTGACTCACATTGTTTTCTTAGAAAACAAGAGGTTTCCTCACAAGGACTTTGTGAAGTTTGATGATGTTAATTTATTTTTTTTTTAATTTAGGAAAGATTTTTGCAGCAAGACAAGTACATGTGGCTTTAAGCCATGTTAGGAGTCTGTCAGAGTTAATTATTGAGAACTTGGAACAGAAGAAGATTTATTGTAAAGAGCATTTTGGCTGTCATTAATAACATATGCCAGTTTCTTACAGAGGATGTTCCAAGGAGCACATCAAGTCCACATATTTTTAGAGTGTTTTGTATGAATGTGCAAAGTTTAACTCAGCATGTTGCAGATGTGGTGATGTGTACACAGCATTTGCAGCCTAACTGTATTACTGTAACAGAAACATGGCTTACTGCAGAATCCTTGCTAGATATGATCCAGATTGCTGGTTACAGTTTCAACCACTGTAGGTCACAGGTCAATTTAGTGTGCACAGTGTGTAGAATCTTTATGTACAACATAGTGTTAGTGATTGTTTATCGTCCACCATCATGTCCTCTGCCATTGTTTAAAGAGAATTTAAGGAAGTTGTTCCACCAGGGAGAGGCTGGCGCTCTCTCTCTCTCTCGCTCTCTCTCTCATGTAGATTTTGGTTGGTAAGGTTTGGTTATTTTATTTTCGGTTAGTGTATTTTTACATCCAACATTTTCACACATGCAGACATTCCCTACACCACTGACATACATATTCCTATATTAAGTTTTCAATTGATTATCCACCATTCTGTTTGTGTGATCTCTCTTCTTTTTGCTGTGAACTCTGAGCCGGTTCATGACATTGATGAAGTGTCAGTCAAACCTGAGCTGATACATGAGTTTGACTCTGAGGAAACTTGATTTCACTTCAGCCCTGGTGGAACAACACTCTGCATTTTTAGCATTTGAGGTAACTAATTTGCTGTGAGTGTGAGACTCAGAGTGAGCAGTGTTGTAATATCTATGTATCTATCTATGTCTATCTATCTATCTATCTGCAGGTGTGTGTGTGTGTGTGTGTGTGTGTGTGTGTGTGTGTGTTTGTCCTTTGATGCCTTTGATGTATCAACATTCTACAGTCTGATGTCACAGGCTGCAGTAAGTGGACACACAGCCAGAGACAAGTTCAGAAGTCAAACAGGAGCAGAAACAGTTGGACTGGACAGGACTTGCTCATGATTTAGGAAGAAAGAAGCACTCAGATATTTCTGCACAATTATTGACAAGGAAGGGAGGAGCTACTGCTGTTACAAGGACAAGAGGAAACTACAGGAAAGTCCAGATCACCTCCAAGGTTTTCAGTAAGTCAGTACATGTTAGTAGTTCATGTCAGTGTCTAGTTTAGTTCATATTGTGGAATGTTTTGTCCAGATGATATGTTTGTTAACTTGATGTGATATTTAAGCACACAAGATCAAGATGTTCAGACACACACACACACACACATCTCTCCTCTCTACTTTTACTACTCTGGGTTTCAGTTACATGGAAAGTGGAGTCCAGAATATGAGGATGCTGCTCTGATTTAACAGGAATCTACTATGGCTGCTAAATGAATTTGCCATGGTCACTTGTTTTAATGAAATGTTTGACTGATAACTGAGGAAATATATGACACACATTGGTAAGAAATATTTTCAGCAGTCAGTGTGTGTCTGTTAAAGTATTTGTATCTAACACATGACTGTGAGAGAGAGAGAGAGAGACTGCAGGCGAGGCAGAGGTGGAGGGTGAGACATAATGAGAAATTACAACGGTTCATTTGAAAATGTCATGTCATCATCTGCCGCTTATCTGGGTCCAGGCCCAGGTCACGGGGGCAGCCCGCCCAATTCACAATGCACCGAAGACCTATGGCACCTCGACGGGTGGTGAGCCCATGGTGCCACCCGGAGTGGGATTCAAACCCACGACCCTGAGAGGTTGAATCTCATGCTCTACCAACTGAGCTAACCAGGAAGCTCATTTGAAAATGTGTTAAAAAAAACGGTCTACTTTCTGAAGTCACTGTATGTGAACAAACCATATTTGAGAACGATGAGCTGAGATTATTATTCCACATGTAAAGACTTTAATGTCATGAACTTTCTTGTCTCACAGAAAAATTTTAATGAGACAAACTAAATGCTTCATTTGGTTCTGAGCTGCTTTTACTCTTTTGGATTAATGTTCATTAGAGGGCAAATGAAGTGTGGCAGGGAGATTAGAAGAAGCCCCTCCTCCAGCCATCACCACCTCCTAATAATCTGACCAAATTCTAAAGTATCTCATTAGTAAAGTGTTTACACTGATAATTAGAGCTGACACAATTAATCCGTCCATGGATTAGTCCAGGGGAGAGCCAACAGAGGATTGGTTCTAGCTGAACTCAGGCACAGGGAAAGATCTCAGGAGAGCTCGTCAGACTGCACACTGCTGGCTCATAGTTGGACACAATTAATCAGTTATTTCAATTTACAGGTTATTTCTCAAGAGAACATGTTTTCACAAAATACAAAAACATTTGCTGCTTCCAACTTGACATGAACTGCGTTGGATTGTCCAGGTGTACCTAATAAAGTGAGCACTGAGTGTAGTTCTCATGAATGTGCAGTGAAGTGTATGAAATCCACTGTTCCAGCAGTGAGCAGCAGCTGGCAGCTGTTTAGTATGAACAGGTCCAACGTAGGTCAAACATGCTGAGTAGACCTGCGTCAGACATGTGTCTGATGTGTTTGAAGGAGTTTTTTTGAGTCTCCACAGACAAGTGAAACACATTTCTGTGAAGACATGTTAGTGTGCTACACCTTAATCTTTGTTTCCATGACAAAATCATCAACAACCAACTAAATCCAAAAACAACCATTCATAACACAAACCATAGAAAATGTTCCAGCTTCCTCACACATGTACAATGATGACCTTGATGAATAGTTTATTTCTCAGAAACAATATTCAGCACTACAGTTTGTTATGAAGCTTGTTCCATTAGGTAGAATCGGGTTCAAAAACTGGACTGATATTATCCAAACACTTCATGAACCTACAGATGACTCTGTCCCATCAGGAGTATGAGAGGTATTCCCCCATCTGATCATATGATACTGGAGTGTGTCTATGGGACCTGCTGAAGAAGGAAGAAAAAGTGACTTTATAACCTCTTCACTGAACAGGAGTCTTCTGCCCTCCAGTGGTCACTGTCAGTAACTACAACTCTGCACACAGCACTGACTGATACTGATGTTTACACTGACATTATTCCACATTTACTGACTTATTTTAGCTCTAATGTTCATCAGTCTGATAATGACTCTCTGTATGTGAACACACATATTATTACACTGATATAAATACTGATGTCTGCCTGAAGGACAAATAATCAGAGAGGTTACTGCCCTCCAGTGGTCACACTGACAAGTGTCCAACAGGACTCGCACTGATTATTAGGATCAATATGTACCAATCAGTATTGATGACATCAGCAGGAAGATGAGGACTGGTCATAGTTTGAATAATGTTCCATGTATTATTCCATCCATGTTTTCACTACAAGCAGATACACTGTAAAAAAAATGTGACAACTAAAAGGATCACTGTAAAATGATAAATAGGAGATGAACTGTAAAAAATTCTAGCATTGATTATCAGGAAATACACTGTAAAAGAATTTAATGGAGACTGTGCACTGTGTAAAATGGCAACAAAGGTGACAGGATATATCCAATAAAAAATGATGGTCATAGATGAGCTCTGGACTAACTTACAACCAAGGGATGAACTGTAAAATTTTACATCAATTCAATTCAATTTTATTCTAATAGCTCCTTCCACAATCAAAATTATCTCAAAGCGCTTTACAGAGGCCCAGAGTCTGACCCCAGAGCAAGCACTTAAGGCGACAGTGGCAAGGAAAACTCCCTTTTAACAGGAAGAAACCTTGAGCAGAACCTAGATCAGATGAGGGACCCTCCTGCTGATGGCCGGGCTGGGTGAAAGGAGGAAAAGGAGGAAGATAGGACAGCTAGGAGAGGAGGAGAAGGACATTCAGCATATAAAACATGATACAAACAGGGTTGGCAGTGAACAATGTTAGAGGGCCAGCATTCAGATTACAGAACAGTTAGTGGATACTGTGTGCTCAGCAGATTACAGTTATGATAGGAAACAGAGCACAGAGGCAAAAAGCTGTCATGATTGATAATTATTTACATTACAGTCTGCATAGAATATTAATCCAAAATGTATCTGTAGCAGAATGGAACCCTTGTCTTCATATTTACTGCTTATTAATTGTTTAGTTTGCTCAGCTGTTCGTTTATTTATAACTAAGTAGTGTGGCCCAATATAAATAGTACAGGCATTGTAATGTTGTAGTTTCACCACAAGAGGGAGTGGGTGGTTTGGAGTCGCTCCTGGTCAGTGGACGTCGACACATCAATGAGTTGCTCCAATGACGCATAGACAGGAGCGCGTCATGACACGACGGTTGCTGAAAGTTTACTTTCACTTTTACTTTCACCGAAGTTTGTGGTGCAGATGATTGTCTCTGTCTGAAGGTAAATGTCAGCACTTCTAATGTTTTTCTCGTCAACACTTCCTGTAGTTACCTGGATTATCTGATGTACGGATTTGGATGTTGTAGTGTTTTTTTATACTGCGTTGTGGTGTTTAGTTGTATAGACTCTGAGTTGTCAATCTAAAGTCGAGGTGAGGCAGGAAGAGGTCCGTCATTATGCGCCATGTTGTGTGGATATTTGCAGTAGAAGCGGTGGAGTCAGAGTAGAAGCAGAGTGAGCTGATGGTCAGTAGCTGAACACGGAGCCTTTGTTAGTCTGTGGCTCCACTTACTGCTGACTGAAGGCAGCTTTTCCTGCCTGAATCAGCCTGTGGAGGAGGCGGACCTGAGCCGCTGCTCTCCCGCAGTCTGAGCCGCTAAATGCGGTCTGAGCTCGGCCGGACAGCGGCTGGAGAACAGCTCTGACTTTCTCTGTCATTAGATGAACTCTACGGGACTGAGCTCAGAGGGACTGACAGGGTTTTTCAGAGAGACAGTTAACACTCCATCCACAGAGTCAGAGGCCTCCTGGTCCTATCAGGACAAACTCTACCTGATGAATTAGATGATAAAGACCCAAATCCATAAATACTCTCACAATAAAGCATCTCAGCGGCTCTGATAGGTGATTATATCTCTGTGGCTGGTCACAGTACAAACAGAAAAACTGTCTGTCAGGACATATTTGCTGTTTTTATTGATGTCTATCTGTGTCTCTGCTGTTTGGTTTGGTTTTGGTTTGTTGTTGCTGCTTCATATAGTTCAGACTTTACTATGAGAAAAGGCAGGAAAGTGCCAGGGGCCCCAACTAAAAGGGGCCCTGGAACAATATTGAGGAGAAATGAACTGAGTCTCAGTTGTTTTGTGTGGAATAATCACCTGCAGCTTGTTTCATCAAGTCATTTTCTACAGAAACACTGCAGACAAACAGATTGTCAGATAAAATCAGTGGATCTCAGTCCATCTGTGTGTCAGTGAATGGAAATGGTCGTCTCTGAATCATGCGTGAAAGATATGAAAGAGGAAAGAAGAGCCAATCAGTGGAGGAGCAGCTGATATTTCTACAGGACAAATGATGGAGAAAAGAGCAGGGACATAAAGGTCTGGACAGATGAGTCGGTGCTCTGTCTCCAGGGATGTTTTAACTGCACAGTCCTGTGGGGATGATTTGGACTCATTGGTGGATACAACGAACCATGATTTAGCAAATCAGTCAAAGCAGGATTACAAATCAAAACTGGAAAACAAGATGGCAGCAAACAAACTTGGTTCAGTCTGGTCAAGCATGAAAACTACTGCAGGCCTTCAGAGCACAGAGCTCAGTACTCGTGTCTTTTTAGATGGTTGGAACTCGGACACAGAGCTGGATAATGCTCTGAATTGATTTTATTGTGGTTTTGATTCCTTTGGTTTTAGCACAGAAACTCAGGAACTGAAACATAAACTTAAAGACACTATGCACTTTAACATTGAGCTGTGTGATTCTGTGCAGTAAAAGTGAACAAAGGTCATGGCCCCGATAATATATGTGGATGTTTAGTGAAGTCCTGTGCACATGAGCTGAGTCCTGTGTTTCAATATATTTTTAATAAGTCTTTACAGACACAACATGTCCCTAAGCTCTGGAAAGATGCTGTGGTTTCTGTCCCAAAACACTGAATGATGTTAGAGCAGTCGCCCTGACTTCAATTTGAATGAAAACCATTGAGAGACTGGTCAGATGTGAGGTCCTGAAGCAAACTGAACATGCACTGGATCCTCTGCAGTTTGCATACAGGCCTCACAGAGGAGAGGAGGATGATACAGTGACTCTGCTCAACATGCTTTTTAAACATCTGGATTTTAATGGGACACACACCAGGCTTTTATTTGAGGACTTGTCTTCTGCTTTTAATACAATCCAACCTCACATTTGAATTGAAAGGCTCCTACAACAGTTTGATTTAAATAATAATCTGGTGGGTTGGATTCTGGATGTTTTAACCAACAGGACACAGAGAGTGAGGGTCAACAGTACATTGTCTGACCAAAGGTGTTCTTCCACTGTTTCTCCTCAAGGGTGTGTGTTGTCACCACTATTGTTCATTTTATACACAAACATGTGTCAGAGCAGACATGACAGCAGAAGCATCATAAAGTGCTGATGACTCAGTTATTGGACGGTGAGAGCAGCCATGGACCAGTCATTGATGATTTAGTTCAGTGGTGTGAGGAATCCTACCTGCAGCTAAATGCTACAACAACCAAAGATATGCTCATTGATTTTAGGAGGAAACCCCACAGGCACCAAGTCACTGTAATTAAAGGTCAGACCATTGAGTATGTGCAGTCTTACAAATATCTTGGGACTATCATTGACAGCAAATTGACATTTGAAGAAAATTGTGAAGTGGTTTGTAAAAAGTCTCAGCAACGTTTACACTGTTTAAGGAAACTTGCACATTTTCACATTGACTGAACCATAATGAGCATGTTTTCTCCATTTTATTATTTTCTTTAGTGCCATGGTTCAGTCAGACAACTTTAAAACAGAGGAAGTCCTCAGACCAAATAGTTAAGTGGTCTAGTCGTCTGCTTGGTGAGTCCCAGCCAAGTCCAGCGTCCCTGTACAGCAGACAGGTACAGAGGACAGCTACCTCCATTTTAAATGATGACTCCACCCTTTGCACTGCCACTTTCTGCTTCTTCCCTCCGGGCGCAGGTTTATCCATTACACATACATTGCACATACATACTTATTTATGGATTTATTACATATTTATTTATTGTGTGGGTTTTAATTCTTTTTATTGGGTTTTAACTTCTCTCTCTTTTTCAACTTCTTTTAAAGTAAAGGTTTTTATTATTTTACATTTTACCGGAGTTATTATTTATTGACCCTTCTCTCTCTTTGATGTCCTGATTGGTGGAGCCATGAGCACTTTTACTTTTATCATCATGTTTATAGTCAGCTGTGTTGGTTTTGCGTTACATTTCTTTGTGTTTTGTGTATATGTGTCAAAAGGACATCATCATCTGATCATGTGACTGCAAAACAAATCTACCTACAGATACAAATAAAGGAACCTGAACCTGAGGATGATTTCAGCTGATGTGCAGATGAATGATTTGTGTTTTCTCTCCACATGAAGGTAGAAAGTGTGTGTGAGCTGATGTGGATGTGAATTCAGCATCATGAATCAGTGTGAGGACAGAGAGGAGGGAGCCCCTCCCCCTAAAAGCAGTCTGTGTGGGGACCATGAGATCCAGACCAAAGCTCAGAGGTGAGATGAGGATCTCTAACTGTCCATGACTCTTCTCCATGTCAGAGCTCAGCACTCACATCACTGCACCATCATTATTCACACTCAAAGCTCTGTGTGTGTTGTGTTGAAGGCCAGAGCAGCAGCACACACCAGACTCTGCTGGACCTGGACCTGAACATGGACCTGAGCCCAGCTGTGTGTCCATGAAGAGTGACTGGTCAAAGGATGAGCCCATGAATTTCGAAGGACAGCCTCCCTCTGCTGCAAAGAAGTGAGCTGCAGCTGAGTTTAAAATGTATCAGACAGCTGTCCTGTATAACTGGTCTTCTATGAAAGATGAAGTGATTGTGTTTTGTCTCCAGGCTTCATGAATGTCACAGTATATGAACATGATCAGGCTGAAACACAGGCTTTAGTGGCAAAGTTGATGTTTCTGTTTTCAAGAAAAGCACTTCTTATGTTCTTATATGTGTCATTGAGATCAGAACTAAAACTCCCTGTAACTCAGCACCTATCCAGTTCCAGTCTTTGTGTTAGTGTCCTGTAGCAGAGGTGAGACTTCTGTCAAACCCAGTGTGAGTCCTTAAAACTCATCATTTAAAAGGTGGACTTGTTGTGATGACTCTAGGTCATGAGGTACAGAATTGATTGCTTGTTTCCTCTCATTGAGAATGTCACAGCACAGTAGTGTTTGCTTTAATCAGGACAGTCACCACAGAACATAAAAGCAGCTGTTGTTTGTGTACAAAGCATAAAACTCTCACAGATGCTGCAAACATAATGTGAGCTAATTCTTCATGATTCCTCCACAGAGTGGACCAGGAGAGCTCAGAGGTTCCCAGTGCTCAGTCTGCCCAGCAGCATCAAACACACCTGGACTCCATATTTATGGTCTGTACATGGACAACAACTACTTTGACATCTGTTGTGTTGACAATAATCTCCATGCTGCACTTTTTAGAGCAGTGGATTGTCAGTGTGTCCAACATGGATCTGATGTTTGGCTCCATGGTTTTACTTTGATTGTGTCATTCATATAGTTTTCTGTTCCAGCTGCTGGAGGAGAACATTGTCACTTTTGTGAAGAAGGAGCTGAAGAAGATCCAGAAGGGTGTGAGTCCAGATTACCCAGAATGCTCAGAGAGTCAGAGGGAGGATGAGGAGGTGTTGGACAGAGAGGAGGAAGAGCAGAGGAGGAGCAGCAGAGAGGCTTTTGTGAAGATCACAGTGAACTTCCTGAGGAGAATGAAGCAGGAGGAGCTGGCTGGCTGTCTGCACAGCAGTAAGAGGACTTCTCTAAAGATTCAACATGATGGACAAATGGGACATTTACTAACGTCTCAAGACATGGAGGGACATATGTTCATGTGTGTTCTTTAGGGGGATGAACATGTCATGTTTTCTTTATGAATCAGTCACTGATGTTGTTTCTTGTTTGTTCATTCAGGACACGTTGCTGCAGTTTGTCAACGTAAACTTAAATCTGCTCTGAAGAAGAAGTTCCAGTGTGTGTTTGAGGGGATCTCTAAAGCAGGAAACCCAACCCTTCTGAATCAGATCTACACAGAGCTCTACATCACAGAGGGAGGGACTGGAGAGGTCAATGATGAACATGAGGTCAGACAGATTGAAACAGCATCCAGGAAACCAGCCAAACCAGAAACAAGCATCAGACAAGAAGACATCTTTAAAGCCTCACCTGGAAGAGACGGACCAATCAGAACAGTGATGACAAAGGGAGTGGCTGGCATTGGGAAAACAGTCTTAGCACAGAAGTTGACTCTGGACTGGGCTGAAGACAAAGCCAACCAGGACATACACTTCACATTTCCATTCATGTTCAGAGAGCTGAATGTGCTGAAAGAGAAAAAGTTCAGCTTGGTGGAACTTGTTCATCACTTCTTTACTGAAACCAAAGAAGCAGGACTCTGCAGGTTTGAAGAGGTCCAGGTTCTGTTCATCTTTGACGGTCTGGATGAGTGTCGACTTCCTCTGGACTTCCACAACACTGAGATCCTGACTGATGTTACAGAGTCCACCTCAGTGGATGTGCTGCTGACAAACCTCATCAGGGGGAAACTGCTTCCCTCTGCTCGCCTCTGGATAACCACACGACCTGCAGCAGCCAATCAGATCCCTCCTGAGTGTGTTGACATGGTGACAGAGGTCAGAGGGTTCACTGACCCACAGAAGGAGGAGTACTTCAGGAAGAGGTTCAGAGAGGAGGAGCAGGTCAGAAGGATCATCTCCCACATCAAGACTTCACGAAGCCTCCACATCATGTGCCACATCCCGGTCTTCTGCTGGATCACTGCTACAGTTCTGGAGGATGTGTTGAAAACCAGAGAGGGAGGAGGGCTGCCCAAGACCCTGACTGAGATGTACATCCACTTCCTGGTGGTTCAGTCCAAACTGAAGAATGTTAAGTATGATGGAGGAGCTGAGACAGATCCACACTGGAGTCCAGAGACCAGGAAGATGATTGAGTCTCTGGGAAAACTGGCTTTTGAGCAGCTGCAGAAAGGAAACCTGATCTTCTATGAATCAGACCTGACAGAGTGTGGCATTGATATCAGAGCAGCCTCAGTGTACTCGGGAGTGTTCACACAGGTCTTTAAAGAGGAGAGAGGACTGTACCAGGACAAGGTGTTCTGCTTCGTCCATCTGAGTCTTCAGGAGTTTCTGGCTGCTCTTCATGTCCATCTGACCTTCATCAACTCTGGAGTCAATCTGCTGTCAGAAGGACAATCAACCTCCAACTGGTCTAAACTGTTCAGAGACAAACCTGATCCAACAAAGCTCTACCAGAGGGCTGTGGACAAGGCCTTACAGAGTCCAAATGGACACCTGGACTTGTTCCTCCGCTTCCTCCTGGGTCTTTCACTGCAGACCAATCAGACTCTCCTACGAGGTCTGCTGACACAGACAGGAAGTGGCTCACAGACCAATCAGCAAACAGTCCAGTACATCAAGAAGAAGATTGAAGAGACTCCCTCTGCAGAGCAAAGCATCAACCTGTTCCACTGTCTGAATGAACTGAATGATCGTTCTCTAGTGGAGCAGATCCAACAGTCCCTGAGTTCAGGACGTCTCTCCACAGATGAACTGTCTCCTGCTCAATGGTCAGCTCTGGTCTTCATCTTACTGTCATCAGAAAAAGATCTGGACGTGTTTGACCTGAAGAAATACTCTGCTTCAGAGGAGGCTCTTCTGAAGCTGCTGCCAGTTGTCAAAGCCTCTAACAAAGCTCTGTAAGTGTATAGATAGTTGAATTTATTCATCATTATATAAAGACTCTGCTATTTTATTCAGCAGGAGGGAAAATAAATTCCTCTCTGCTTTAATTCCTTATCATCATCTCTGAGCTCTGAGCTTCATCACATTGAATCTGAATTAAAATAATGGATCCTACATTAAAGAGCCAAGTCTCAGCTTTAATTTGAGCAGGTTGACATCAGTATAGAAAGAACTGTGTGAGAGATTCAGCCCTTTTAGTGGTTGAAAAGTAACTGGACAAATACACATGAAGTGAAACAAACTCATCACATTTAATATTTAGAGTAAAATCCTTTGCAGTCATTGACTGTAGTATCCATTATTATATTTTAAAGTCAATGTGCTGAGATCCCAAATAACATATCATGTCTAACTGTCCAAATACTTACGGCCTTGACTGTACATGTTTATTACTGATTGTGTCATATTTAACTGTCATGTCTCCAACTTGTTTAGAATCAAACAGAAAGGATTTGAATCAGAGCCAATGAAAGATGATCATCAATGTAGAAACTCCTCATTGGTTAGCAGGTGGATAAAGAGCTGATATTTCTGCTTCACTCAACAAATCTGTGTTTGATGTTTGGCCCAGTTTTCAAATGCAGGTCTGTTAGTTTGCTGTGAGCTGCAGAACAAACTGAGAGTTTTGTTCCTTTGATTGTCCTTTCAACACAAATGTTATTTGACTTTTTCTTCATTGTTTCCTCTTCAGACTGAGCAGCTGTAACCTCTCAGAGAGAAGCTGTGAAGCTCTGTCCTCAGTTCTCAGCTCCCAGTCCTCTAGTCTGAGACACCTGGACCTGAGTAACAACAAGCTGCAGGATTCAGGGGTAAAGCTTCTGTCTGCTGGATTGAAGAGTCCACACTGTAGACTGGAGACTCTGAGGTCAGTTCACTGTCTGTTACTGTTGTAGATCTTATATCTTTAATCCACAACTGAACCTGGTTTATCTTCATCCAGAATTTGAATCCATTCATCTTGAATGAATGAGATTGTAAATAGTTGTTGTTCCATATTGTGACTTTTTCTTCTCTCAGACTAAGAATTATTCCTTCAGTTTCACTTCATTTCAGTCAGTTGTCATGAATAATGTCTGTTGACTTCAATGAAACCTTCAGAACTCACACACTGGTATTTGTCACAGTCAGCAGACTAATGTTTTCTTAATGAAGTGTAGAAAATGTCCAGTGTGAGTTGTTCAAAGTCCATTTTTATCACAACAATATACAGAAGATCCTCAGAACTAATATTTGTGCCAATTGCATGCATCAATTGAAAAACACTTGAAGTTAATTTCAATGAAGTGTCAGGACTAATGTCAGTTTGTGTGTGTGTGTGTGTGTGTGTGCGTTTTGATATTTAACACAAGTGTGTAAATTGTGGTCTTTTCTCATTGAGTTGAATTGACTTGTTAAATTGTTAAGGAGCAAAGACTTAAAGGACCACACTGTTGGTTTATAGATAGATAAGATAAATCTTTATTGTCATTGCACAATCATACTTTGTACAAAAGTACAACGAAATTGAGGTACTGTCCCACATCAGTGCAAAAGAAGACAATCACAGTGCAGAATAAAAAAAAAAAAAAAAGTAAAAATAGGAAAAGTAGAATAAAATAATAAAATAAAATAAAATAAAATAAATATATTCAGGATAGAAATATACAGTATGTAAAATATATACAAAGAAAAAGACATTGTTTATTGCACGACCTGTTGTCAGAAAGGTGGCTAACCAGATTAAATGAGGCTATTTGTTGGCATTGATTAGGGCTATTGCCCTGTTGTAAAAGCTGTCCCTGAGTCTGTTTGTTCGTGCTCTCAGTGCCCTGAATCTCTTGCCAGAGGGCAGCAGTTTAAACACCCGGTGTGGGTGTGTGCAGTCCCTCAAGATGCTGCGTGCCCTCTTGAGACAGCGGGTGTTGTAGAGGTCCTTAAGGGAGGGAAGGGGATGGCAAATGATTTTCTGGGCGGTGTTAATGACCCTTTGTAGTGCCTTCTTGTGTGCCGTGGTGCAGCTTGAGAACCACACAGAGATGCAATATGTCAGCACACTTTCAATGGAGCAGCGGTAGAAGACGGTCAGCAGCTCCCTCTTCAGATTGGTCCTCCTGAGAATCCTCAGAAAGTGGAGACGCTGCTGAGCCTTAGATATAGATATACTTTATTCATCCCTCAGGGGGAAATTATGTTACAGCAGCAAGTAAAACAGTCACAAAAAGAAAGGAAAGGACAAGTTGACAGCTAACTGGCAGCACTTATATATATACTTATATATATATATGACAAGAAAAATAACAATAATATTAATAATAAGATTAAAAAAATAAAATGTACAATAATATATACAATATTATACAATATACAATATAATATTATTACTACTAGGGGTGTGCGATATGACGATATTAGATCGTGAAGGATTAGAAAGTGTTGACGATCTGCCAGAGGACAGAGATCGTATTATCGTTTATAGGGCACATTCTATTAATTGCAGCTCTATGTGTGCGCACAGACGCACGAGAAGGTTTTTTTTTCCTTGGGCAACTAACAGCCCGCTTCACGTGAACATGACCAACCAATCATGGTGAAGTATGAGCAGTGCTGATTTTTTTTTTTTTTTACTAGCCTCGCTGTTTTAGTCAAGGTGTAGCGGGTAGCCATGGCCGACAACGAAAGTGAACGCTTGGAGTTGGTCCCCAAAAAGAACTCCAGTTGTATGGACAGTGTTGGGGAGTAACGGAGTACATGTAACGGCGTTACGTATTCAGAATATGTAACGGTGTTTCTGTCTTGGCCAGCGCATTCCTGTCCCGGCTCTGTTTTGCCGGCTGCGGCTCAAGCTCTCGCTCCTGCTGCTCCTCGTCCGACTCCATTCTGACCGACTGATCAGGCGAATAGCTCGTTTATTTCCGTTTGTTTTCGTGGAGCTGGGGCTTCTGGGAAACGCATCGGGTTGCCTTTGTTCATTTTAGAGAATAAATATAAACTCGTGAAACAGAGAAGTATCGTCACGTAAGCCATTGATTTCAACAATGTAACTGTATTCTGAATACTATCTATTTAAACTGTAACTGTAATGGAATACAGTTACTCTGAATTTGTATTCTGAATACGTAACGTCGTTACATGTATTCCGTTACTCCCCAGCACTGCGTATGGAACTGGTTTGGGTTTTCTCCAAACGACAAAGCGCAAACACAACGAACCTCTTTAACCACCTGAAGAGGCAGCATCCGGAACAATTAGCTGAGAGCCAAGCAGCGAGGCCAACCACACATGAGCCAGTGGTAACGGCTAAAGACATTACACAGAAACAACCAACTATAACACAAGCCTTTGATAAAAGCACGCTGTGTGAGAGAAGTAGCAAACGGTGGAAAGAGGTGACTCTTTTATCTTTAGGGCTAAGTTTTTACATAGAGAATAGTTTGGTTCTAAATTAACTTCACTGTAAAAATGAACTGTGATAAAATCGTGATTGTGATTTTACCATTAAAAAATCGTGATGTGATATTTTTGCCATATCACCCACCCCTAACTGAAGTTAATGAGAGCTGTGTTTGACTTTTTGTATCTGACTGTTTTTAAGCTGCATCCTGTTGGTTCAGGTGTTTGGAGTTTCCATTTTCCAAACTTGTACATTCTCAACCTTCTTCAGCTCTGAACAGATGATGAAACACTCAACGCTTTCAAGCAGGAACTTTGTCTCCTAAACTCACATCTTTTATTCTTTATTCAGGTTGAGGGGCTGCAGTTTGTCAGAGATCAGCTGTGCTTCTCTGGTCTCAGCTCTGAAGTCCAACCCCTCCCATCTGAGACACCTGGACCTGAGTTACAACTGGGACCTGCAGGATTCAGGAGTGAATCATCTGTGTGGTTTTCTGCAGAGTCCAGACTGTGGACTGGAGACTCTGAGGTCAGACTCCATTGTTTACTTGTGTGCTGAGATGAATATGATGTGAAAGTTGTGCTTTATTCAGTATTTATTAGGTCAAATCTCCTTCAGAATTTCTAACATTCAAAATGTGAAATGGTTGAAAGGAAGTTGTGAAAGTGCTGACTCTGATTTTCAAAGTGATTTTTAAAGCTTTGAAAATGATTTGGATTCTGACTCTTACAGTCCACATTGACAGTGTCAGCAGTTTGACTGAGTTGAGCTTGTGTTATTCACAAAGTCTCATTGAGATCAGGATGTTTGACAAGAACTGATCTGTACAACACGTGTGAGCAGGTCTGAAGACACAAGTGTTCATAGCTGCTCCCAATGGCCTCACTCACAGGCACAGTGAAAAGCCTGCTGTCACAGAGAGGACACGTCACCATGGTTTAAATACGGAGAGGACATTTTCACACAGTGTCTCCTGAAGACATTCATAGAGCTACACTCAGCTGCTGAGCTGAACAGGGACACAAATATTTGTGGAAGCAATGAAAACAGAGCAGAGAGAGAAGTTCAAACCCTGGCTCCTTTCTCAGCTCCACACAGCCGACCAATCACTGAGCCCACTGGGTGTCAACGTCCCACTGTGTCTTTGTCTCACCGACACAAACTGTGGGACACAGACCCCCCCCTAAGCTGACAACCACCAGGAAGGTGGGGCCAGGAATCCCAGAATGCAATGCTGGAACAGCAGATTCAAATGTGTGAGCAGAGAGTGTTGGATGAAGCTGAACTTGCTTTGGACCAAAGACACATGACTGGAATGTGATGAAATGTCTCATTCAACACACTGCACATGTGCTGAATGTCTGCAGCTTCTCAAACTCTCAACACAAACTTCAGTCACACTCAAAACATCAAAGGCTCAAACTATTATTTCACACAATATGAAAGATTTGATTTGAAACCTTAGTGAACACTTTGAAAACTTTCTTCCAAACTGTTAAACCTGAGTGTGAATGTGGGACTTTTTGAAGGAGATTTGAGCTCAGAGATTTGATGCTGATCCACACTGAGCATCTTGTTCAGCTTCATATTTCAAACTCATTGAATGAAGATTCAAAATCCAACACTTGCTAATTGACTCTTTACTTTGGAACAATTTCATCTTCACCTTCAGTTGACTTTTATATTTCTTCACATACAAAGCAAATATTCCACATTAAGACAGAAAGAAATGTTTCTTCACTCTTTGCTTTATGATCTGTGATGTTTATAGTGACTGAAGTTAATGAGAGCTGTGTTTGACTTTTAGTATCTGACTGTTTTTAAGCTGCATCCTGTTGGTTCAGGTGTTTGGAGTTTCCATTTTCCAAACTTGTACATTCTCAACCTTCTTCAGCTCTGAACAGATGATGAAACACTCAACGCTTTCAAGCAGGAACTTTGTCTCCTAAACTCACATCTTTTATTCTTTATTCAGGTTGAGTCGCTGCAGGTTGTCAGAGATCAGCTGTGCTTCTCTGGCCTCAGCTCTGAAGTCCAACCCCTCCCATCTGAGAGACCTGGACCTGAGTGAAAACTACCTGCAGGATTCACGAGTGAAGCATCTGTGTGGTTTTCTGCAGAGTCCAGACTGTGGACTGGAGACTCTGAGGTCAGACTCCATTGTTTACTTGTGTGCTGAGATGAATATGATGTGAAAGTTGTGCTTTATTCAGTGTTTATTAGGTCAAATCTCCTTCAGAATGTCTAACATTCAAAATGTGAAATGGTTGAAAGGAAGTTGTGAAAGTGCTGACTCTGATTTTCAAAGTGATTTTTAAAGCTTTGAAAATGATTTGGATTCTGACTCTTACAGTCCACATTGACAGTGTCAGCAGTTTGACTGAGTTGAGCTTGTGTTATTCACAAAGTCTCATTGAGATCAGGATGTTTGACAAGAACTGATCTGTACAACACGTGTGAGCAGGTCTGAAGACACAAGTGTTCATAGCTGCTCCCAATGGCCTCACTCACAGGCACAGTGAAAAGCCTGCTGTCACAGAGAGGACACGTCACCATGGTTTAAATACGGAGAGGACATTTTCACACAGTGTCTCCTGAAGACATTCATAGAGCTACACTCAGCTGCTGAGCTGAACAGGGACACAAATATTTGTGGAATCAATGAAAACAGAGCAGAGAGAGAAGTTCAAACCCTGGCTCCTTTCTCAGCTCCACACAGCCGACCAATCACTGAGCCCACTGGGTGTCAACGTCCCACTGTGTCTTTGTCACAGGGACACAAACTGGGGGATGCTGACAGCCACCAGGAAGGTGGGGCCAGGAATCCCAGAATGCAATGCTGGAACAGCAGATTCAAATGTGTGAGCAGAGAGTGTTGGATGAAGCTGAACTTGCTTTGGACCAAAGACACATGACTGGAATGTGATGAAATGTCTCATTCAACACACTGCACATGTGCTGAATGTCTGCAGCTTCTCAAACTCTCAACACAAACTTCAGTCACACTCAAAACATCAAAGGCTCAAACTATTATTTCACACAATATGAAAGATTTCATTTGAAACCTTAGTGAACACTTTGAAAACTTTCTTCCAAACTGTTAAACCTGAGTGTGAATGTGGGACTTTTTGAAGGAGATTTGAGCTCAGAGATTTGATGCTGATCCACACTGAGCATCTTGTTCAGCTTCATATTTCAAACTCATTGAATGAAGATTGAAAATCCAACACTTGCTAATTGACTCTTTACTTTGGAACAATTTCATCTTCACCTTCAGTTGACTTTTATATTTCTTCACATACAAAGCAAATATTCCACATTAAGACAGAAAGAAATGTTTCTTCACTCTTTGCTTTATGATCTGTGATGTTTATAGTGACTGAAGTTAATGAGAGCTGTGTTTGACTTTTAGTATCTGACTGTTTTTAAGCTGCATCCTGTTGGTTCAGGTGTTTGGAGTTTCCATTTTCCAAACTTGTACATTCTCAACCTTCTTCAGCTCTGAACAGATGATGAAACACTCAACGCTTCCAAGCAGGAACTTTGTCTCCTAAACTCACATCTTTTATTCTTTATTCAGGTTGAGTTACTGCAGTTTGTCAGAGATCAGCTGTGCTTCTCTGGCCTCAGCTCTGAAGTCCAACCCCTCCCATCTGAGACACCTGGACCTGAGCTACAACAAGCTGCAGGATTCAGGAGTGAAGGATCTGTATGATCTTGTGCAGAGTCCAGACTGTGGACTGGAGACTCTGAGGTCAGTAGAGGGTTGGAGTCAGTCCATGCTGCTTTCATCAGTATTGTACTAAACACAGTTTGTATCAAAGCAAAGATCCAGTGTCTCCTGTAAACCTCCAACCTTCTCAGTGGCTGCTTTCCTCATTGAAGCTGTGAGAGGAGAACGGGGACAGGCCTCAAGATGGGACAGAAAGACAGAGACACAGAGGACAGTCAGCCAATCACAGCAGCCACAAGCTAATTGTGATCTGTTGTTGTGTTCATGTCAACAGGAAATAAAGCTGGATCACAGCTGACAGCCTCACAGGATGTGTAGAGACAGCTGTCCTCATTGGTCCAACTGTCCTACCATCACATCTAATCTGAGACTGTTTGTTGTCTCATTTCAACAGTAAAGAATTGATGAGTTTGATCTTTGTCACAGCTCTGAGATCAGTCTGACTGCAGCCTGCAAATCACTGGCTCTGATTTCAGAGAAGCATCATGACATTTTGTCAGCATGTGGTCTGATACAGAGCAGAACCTCTGCTGAAGTCCAGTGATCACATCTGTATATCTGTCCATCTGTCAGATACTTTCAGTGACAGCCTCCATGTTTATTTGTCAGCTGATATTTCAGAAGCAGATCAGATGTTCATCAACACACAGAGACTCTTTCTTTAAATGGAACATGAGTTGACATGTAACAGCAGTGAATCCATCACTAAACTGTTTATGCAGTAATGAAGCTTCATGACTCAGCAGTTTATTTCCACTGTGGACTTGAGTGAAATGTTCAGAGTAAACAGACTTGATGCTAAAAGTCTCTGCAGGTGTGTGAGCTTCCAGCTCAGTGTCTTCACTCCAATACGTTAACATGAGAGCTGAGAGGAAGCTGCTACACTACACAGCTGCTCCACTTCTGCTCTGAACAGGACTGAAGTCCCTGCTGCTCTTTATACTGGATGTGCTGCATCAGTGACTGACAGCTGATGAAGTGAGTCTCTGTAAACACTGATTTATCACCTCTGTTGTCTGTCTTCTTCTCTCAACAGATGGAGGTAGTGATCTTTCTAAAGGAGAGAGTGAAGAGGACGGTGTGTGTGTGTTGAGAGAGGACGAGCTGTGTCCTGTTGATCCAGAGAGGTTGAAGCAGCAGCAGCTCTGATTGGTCCATGTTACTGGGAGGTAGAGTGGAGAGGAGAGCTTCATCCAGCAGTGACTGACAGAGGAACCAGAAGAAGTGGAGAAGACTCTCAGTGCTGCAGTCTGAACTGCTCTGAGAACAGCTCCACTGTCAAGTCCACCATCATCCCTGTGTGTTCCTCTGGATCTGAAAGAGAATCATCAGTGTATCTGGACTGCTCTGCTGCTGCTCTGTCCTTCTACACAGTCTCTGCAGACACACTGAGACTCCTCCACCCTCCACCTGGACTCTTCTTAATTAATCAGCTCCATCATGTGGTGTGATGGAGCAGATCTTGGAGGTTCATAGTTATGCAGTAAGTTGAGGCATCATTATGTGTCTGCTGTACAAAGTACACAAGACATATATTATTATTCACCATACTTCTTCTTCTTTAGTCCTGATGAACGTTCTAATGAAATATGTTTCAGTCTCTTTACCTTGCTCTGACTGACAGGCATTATGTTGGACCTGTGTGATGAACAAATGTCATGTAAACTGTCTTTTACATTACTGTTAGCAGCTGATGTTACTTCAGTGAAAGTCTGTAGCATTGTCAGCAAAATGTTCTTTAATTATCAAAGTAAAAGTAGGTAATGTGAAGGCAGCATTTAAATATTTTATTCAGCTGCATAGAACTATTTTTACTCATTTTATAAACTGCAAGGTGTTTTGTATAAATGTTAATACTTTGTTTGTATATATCTTAATTTACTTGTAAAATACATATCAAAGTCCTTGCGACTCAAATGTCTTCACAACAACAGTTAGCTGTTGAAAATATCTTCATTTATTTATGGATTTTATTCTGAATACTGAGACACTATGTTGTTGAAACTAACAGAGAGAAGTCACATCTGTCCCAGAATGATTTTAGATCCCAGTGCTTCCACTTTGACTTCCTGGTATCATGTTGTTGAATGTGACAGACATCACTCACCTGTACTGATATGATATGATATGATATGATATGATATGATATGATATGATATGATATATGATATGCATCAGTGTTGGAAAGAAAGAGCTACAGGTTAATGTAATAGAAACACATGTTTTTCTGTATGGTCCACTCATTATTTGCATCTGTCACTGTAGCTTTTTTAGACCCATGGTGATAACTGACTTTTGTATGAATAAATCTGAAATAATGAGCTTACAGTGGGTATGGAAAGTATTCAGACCCCCTTAGATGTTTCACTCTTTGTTGCCATTAGCTCAAAAGCTTGCTTCTGCTAAATACTGAGCAAAGGGTCTGAATACTTATGGCCGTGTGATATTTCAGTTTTTCTTTTTTAATAAATCTGCAAAAATTTCCACAATGTTGTGTTTGTCTGTCAATATGGGAGCCTGTGTGTACATTAATGAGGGAAAAAAATGATGACCATGCTAATGATTTTAGCAAGTGGCTGCAATTTAACAAAGAGTGAAAAATGTAAGGGGTTTTGAACACTTTCCGTACCCACTGTATGTTTTTATTGTCCTTGTTTCAGATCAGTGACTTCCAGGTGTTGGCTTTTAACTCTGAGGAAGCAAAAATGAAGGTTTCCAAGAAAAGATGAGAGAGAACGACTGAAACAGGAAAACAGAGTGGGTATTAACTGCAAGTCTCTGAAACTAATAGAACTATTTTCAATCATTTAAACCCACTGAGATTTAAAATCCCTTCTTTTTTTTTTTTTTTTAGCAAGCAGAGCAATAAAGTGAACAATACAGGAAGTTACAGATGGACTGGTTGTTTATAACAAAAATAAACATACAATGTATATATGGGATATTGAATAGATTTAGGAGATCAGCTTGTGTAAAAAAATAAAAAAGTGAAATGTTGACTACACTTGATCAAACTATTGTATAAACTATTAGTAAACAAGTCAAATGAGAGACAGCAACAACAGGAAAAATACACATACAGGTAGACACCTGTGCAACAGCTTCAAAAATGATGGTACTCATTCACATGTAATGGGATGAAAGTGTTAACCAGGAAGGACCCAAATGCAGGACTCTGAGACAATGAAGTGCAGAGTTCACTTTTATTGAGAAAATGGCGTGGTGGGGAAGTGAGGCTGCTCTCGGCTGAGGCAAGGCAAAGTCCGTTGCAGGTAGAAGGTAATGGGTGGAATGGTTGATGGAGCGGGGGGAGCAGGTGTCCGGGAATGATTATCCTGGCAGTGGAGAATGGACAGGTGATCCTACAGGAACAGAGGGAGGACAAGATGAGTACAAGAATCAGAACAGCTGTGTCAATTACTGGTTGAGAACGTGACGTCCCCACGCTCAATCCTGGCAAGAGAGCCACACACACACACACACACACACCACCACCGACCAAACAGACAAACGAGGACAAACAATACACACAAGGCAGGGGACATACAGGATACAAAAGGAAGGAGGAGGGAAACCTGAACTAGCCCTGAACAGAAAGGTGACAAATAAAAAATTCGGTCTATGCTGTGTTAAAAAATGAGCCTTGTGTCCATATAGTACAAGAAAAAGAGACAAACTGGAAACTTTCAAGGCTGAACTGCCAACCAGGCCAAGCAGGCTGCCCTATAGGTCCTCAGACCCTGAAACCCCCTTGTTTTGAAATGTGTGTCTCAGTTTTATAAATATCAAATGAAATGATGAGAGAGAGTCTCTCTATCATCTCTCTCTTTTTTGTAATGATCTTAAACTAACACACATCAAACCTGGGGCTTTGTAGTTTTCCATCATAAGATCACTAGTTGGTGTAGGACATATAGAGTGAGGTAAAGAGGACTCAGGTGGGGCCACACATCATTTTTGCCCCCACTGCCCAGAGTGACTTTATCCAGCCATGATCTCCCTTGATCTTCTTTGCAGGATAAACTTACCAGGAACATCACAGCCTCAGGTATTTAGTTTTTTAGTCAGGGTTACAGTCACTGTGCATGGTAAAGCCTTTAATGTGCCTCTGCATGAGCTGCTATGGTTGCTGTAAATTCACACAGAGTAAAGTATCCTCCACTATCTGTTGTGTTACAGAAGCTCAGCATCATTTTATTGAAGTCAAATCCATTGTTTTCTTTATACAAAGTTCCACACCACTGTTTTCTTTCCTTCATGTTTTAGTGCAAATCAATAGCGTTAGATGCAAAGCAAAAAAATCATTCAACCATAATCAAAGCATAATATTCATTTCTTTTATTGAATTAAATGTAACTTTCAGACAGAAGTAACCCTGCCCAGCTGTCAACCTGCTTTTAAAGCAAACACATTCAGTGTTAGCTTGTTTAAGCTTCTTAGGGAAAAATCAGATCTTGCATATTGCACAGGTTTGCATTCATCCTCCACCTTCAGTAAATTGCTGCTTTTAAAGATACAGTAGTTTCCACTTTGAGCCGGACATTTTTCTGTAGATGAACCCACATTCATTATTTTATTGGCCAGTGTATAAGTGATGACTTGTTATGTTGTTGTTGTTTCTGTACTGTCAAGTTTTAATGTGACATTACAGCAATGAATAAAGAAATAAGCAGATAAATTAGGAAAGGAAAGAGAAAAAAAAGGGACATTTCCACACAGAGTAGAAAAATGTTTTTCTAATGAAGGGAAACATCAGTGAGCTCAGCAGGTTGAAGGGAGAAACACATTTATTGAGTGTTGAGTCAAAAATATGAGTTAAGCAGAGCTCCATCCTAAACTCTGTGTTAATGCTTCCAGATGTGTGATCTGCCTTCTCACCTCCGTGACCACAGCTACTGGAGGAGAGAGTCCACCAGGAGACAGATGAGCACCGGCACCAACAGGGTGAGACTCCTTTCTTTTACTGTCTGGGCAAAAATGTGGATCCTGTTAGATTTGTTATGATTTTGTGCTGATTTGAAATAATCCGATTTTGAAGATTATCTTTAGTTTGATTTAGTGCTTTAATACCTAATGTTTTTAAATGAGAGTAATTGTCATTAACCTCAGTGATTCCACTGGTTACATATTATAAAATGTTCATGTAAGATTGAAGGGAAACCAACACTCACGAGCACATGTGGCATAAAACTATAAATAGTTTTATGATTAGTTGAAAAATACAAAATAATTATTAATCATCAACCCATCAAGTTCTACACTGATACAATCACACAGTTATGACCCTCAAGAAAAGACAAAGACGTTGTGTAGACAATGGACTTGTTTTGCTGGTGCACATTATTTTCCTTTTGATTTTAAATTTGTTTCTAGTTTGATTTTAATTCTGAACAAATGGTCACTACTGAAGCTGAACTGTGAGGGATTCATGGAAAAATAGATTTTTCCTTTATTACTATACATGAAAGAGTTTATTTGCATTTAGTTTGAAGGGAGTCAGTGGAGATATTAGATAGTAAAATGTTACAGACTGGCGATGCCTCCCACCTCCAGGACTGACATCCTGTCAGTTTAACTTGGTCCTGTCCAGTGTTGCCATGGCTGCCAGTCACATCATATCCCCAAGTTGCTGAGATGTGGTTTTGCCTGTAAAGTCCTGATGTGGGCCTCTGTCCCTCTGCTGGGAGCAGCAGAAACACCTGTCTTCAGTTTCTCTGGTTGTCCTGCAGACAGCCGTCCCACTGATTGTTTGTCCTCCTGACGCTGAACGGTTGTGCTGAGCGTGCGTTTGGTTGGGCCTCGGTCGGTGCTTTATGCTAAGTGAACAGTAAGTTTGATGTGTGGCTGCTGTTCAGAGACCAGTGGGAGTGGTTGTATGTTGATGAGAGCTGTGGATGGTGGAAGTGTGGAGTGGAGGTGTGTGCTGGAGTGTTACATGTGTGATTTCCTTGGCTGTTGCTGTAAATGGAGGCTTTGTAGAGTGGGCTGTAGCAGCTCATTGTTTGGCCGAGGTTGTAAACCACACTCGGTCTCATCTGTCGTCCTGAGCAGCATCCACACTTGTTAAATATGTGGCGTTTGCTGTGTGTAACAGCACCTCTGCTCTGTTTCCTCAGAGCTTCGTGTTGAATCCACAGATGTTACAGCAGCAGTCTGAGAGGACTTTAAGTCAACTAGTTTGACCTGGACCTTGACTTTCTCTCTGTGTCCATCTCTGTAACAGGCTGCTGTATGCAGGAGGAGACCAAGGGAGCAGGAGACCAGCTCCAGAGCCCTCAGCAAGAAGACGCCATGAGACTCCTGCTGTCCTGTTGGACCAGAGCCCCAGCACCCAGCCCTCCACCTCTGCTCCACAGACCATACCAGACAGTGTCCCGCAGGACGTCAGTGCTCTAAATGTATAGACAAGTGTTGGTTTTCACCTGCCTCCTGTCTTTGTGTTGGTCAGAAGCATTTTATCCTGGCTCAGTGGTCACCACACTCATTTGTCCCACTTTGCTGCAGCAGTCTAAAGGGTGTAGCTGATCCAGTCTGACCTTCCTTCTCCTCCACTCTCTGTCTCTGTAAAATGATCCAGCCCAGAGTCCTCCCACAGCCTGTGGTCCACGTTCAGCAGGATGACGTCATGCACTTGTCCCTCTGGCCCGTCCCCCAGCCTGGTGCTCACCGTCCCTCTGCTTTTGATGCACTGGAGTGCTCTCTTTTAGTATTTAAAAGTAATGTTTTTTTTCCAACTCCTTCTTTCAAACTTTCATTTTCTTCTACACTTTCCTAAAAAAAAAAGTGTATATGTTTATTGCATGTTAGTACATAGATGTAGTAGTAAGTTATGACTTTTTACTCTTTTTACTGTTTAGATAAGTTTCTAGTCTGTTTAGTGTGTAAGAAACATTTTAACTCTTAATTGTATTTAATAACGCTTAATAAAAAAAGTCATGGTAAGTATTTACCCTGACTCTTTTTCCAAGTCCTTCCTTCAAACTTTGATTTTCTTCTAAAGTCAAAAAAAAAGGAAAAATGAATTAGCATTTAGCTGGTTAAAATACTTTGCTAAATACTTTGGGACTTATGTACTAAGATGCACAAAACCTGTATAAGTCCCAAAGCATTTAGAAAAGTATTTCAACCATTGAAAACATTTCTAAATGTAATAATTCTGTCGATTGAGACCAAACTGACTTCCATGACAGAGGTAAAAGGTAGTTCATATGTCAGTATAATGACAGAACATACACAACAGAAAATACTAATCAAAAGTACAATGCTTTTTTTTGGGATGATTTTTTATTCTTTTCTGACCTAATTTTTACTTTATCTAAAGAATTTTTCTTTTTCTTCATTTTCCTTTAAATTAATGTTTAAAATTCTAATGTACATTTATTAAGTGATGAATAAATTCAAACGTGCATTAGGTGTGTTATGTGAGAGCATGTCACACTGACTCCAGCCACTAGAGGTCAGGAGTGCACAGATTTAAAGTGCTCTGATTATGTCAGTTTCTGAGTCTCACAGTCTGAATTAATGTGAGTGATTTACAACCCAAACCTTCACATCTCCTGAGCTCTGGAGCCTGAAACCAGTGGAACACACATTCATTTAGCTGTCAGATGAATAAACAATGCAAGTGGTAACAGTTGGTCTAATGACTGTAGTGATATTTCAGTATTTCAGCAGCTTTAGCAGCAGTTCTGTTTTTTCATCCATCACTGTGCTCACTTTTTCTCTGAAGTTTCCACAGACAGTTGAAGCTGTTCAGCTCGTTGGAGTCTTATCTTCACCTAAACAGGGAGACTCAACTATTCTGAGCATCTGAACCTCGTAGACGGTCGGTCAGATTATCTATCACACACTCAGAGGAAAGATCCAGTGAAGCTGTTTAATTCTCTCTTGTCTCTCTTCTCAGATACACCATCACACACCAGCCTGATTCAGCATCACATGGATGTGGGGGATGCTCAGTATATTAACCACGTTCCTACTGGCTGCTGGTAGGAAAGAGTCAACAGATAGAAGAGCAGAGAGACTACATGTTAGAACATTTGATAGCTGAACCAGTGCTCTGCTGCGTCTGTCCATATCTGATGGTAGATAAGGCTGATGTGTCAGATAGGTAGGTAGATGGGTAGATAGATAGATAGACAGATAGATAGATAGATAGATAGATAGACATCAGCTGGCTGCAGTGTCATGTACTAATAACCTCTTCATTCGTTTTTGTTTCCAGGTACAGAAAGGTCCCATTTTCTTCTTCTGTATCTTGAACAGGTGAGGAATCCCCTGAAGATGAGTTCATGCAGCTCCCACTCTGTCTGTGAGAAGCAGTGTTGGAGCTGGTCTGAGGATGCACTCACTCAGCTCTCAGACTGCTTCTCACAGACAGAGTGGGAGCTCTTCAAACACGAGGACCTGGCTGAACACACAGAAGCTGTACTGAACTACATCAGGTTCTCTGTGGAACATGTGACAACAAAAAGACTCATCCAGGACTTCTCCAATCAGAAAGCCTGGATGAACACCCACATCTGGTCATTCCTCAGAGTCCCTGACTCCACCTTCAGGTCAGGTGATAGGGCATGGTACAGCGCCACTAGAGCTGACCTAAAGAGGGGGATTGATGTGGATTTTTCTGGCCAGGCTGTGGACCCCGCCAAGGGCCAGTTGAAGCTGAGTCCAAGTCTGGCCGAGTCCCCACACCTTACTCTTTTACTCTTCATTCTCTAAATCGTTTTCTTCCAAAAACTTCTAAGTATTCAAGTCTTCTGCTGAGAAAAAATTCACAAAGTCAATCAAATACAGGATTCATTTCTTTTTCAGTCTATTTACGCGAAATGATCTAATCACTCAAAGGGCCTTACACTTAGGCCAGTTGCGTGTGGCAACTTTGGCATTGAGGCAGGGCTCCAATTCTTTAAAGATGGAGCATTATTTCTCACAGGACTAAGGTTAGAGGATTGAGATTTGGTCCTTGCTTTGTGGAGTTTTCTTTTTCTCCTTTTTCTTTTTTTTGTGGGTTTTCTCCCACAGGGTTTCACACAATCAGCTAGAGGTCCAGTGTCAGTCCACTGTTGGTGGAGTCACAGACACAGACCAACAACAGGAGAACCTGGAGCTCCAGGAGTCATTAAGATCAGAGTGTAATAGTATCTGTGACTTTATGCATGTGAGTGTCAATAATATTAACCAGTAACTGTGTGGTGGAATCTTTTCAACTTCCAGTCTCTTCATACTCTTTAATCACAGTCATCTCTGCTGGTTTTGAAGTAAGAATTTGCTCCACATTCTCAAAAAGAAAACATTATAAACACATTTACAACTACACTTAGATCTATGTTGTAAGCAAATACATTCATCTAATACCTATTACATACATATTACTTGCATTTTTTAGGAATTATTTCAAATAATGATTAAAATCTAGTTGTATACAAGTTGGAAAACAATTGAATTTTTTGCAAGCACACTGTCCATCAAAGGCTGGCATCCAGAATCACTTGTGTCTCTGCTTAAAGTGCTTGAGACTGACAGTGTATCTGTCAGACTTCGAGAGGAGGAGCCTTCACACCCTTGCTGCAGGACACTTAGATCTGAAGATCACACACACACAAGTATAAGGCAAATAAAATCTAAAGTCCAGCACATTAAAACTATATCACATACCTGGCTGGATATTACCTGTCTCAAGACAAAACATTACCATTACCTATAACTCTGCTTACCACAAGTAGTGAGGGTCACATATTCTGTCAGGTCTGAACGATCAGCCAGGTTCATAGATGCTTCAGTAGATGGGAGGTCTGAAATGCAGACAACACATACAGCTTAATATGAACTGATGAAATACTGTACTTTGGAATTCTTATCATCCACTTCTCACAATCACATATTTTTGTCTGTGTCAAGATACAAATCTTTCAAAATATAAGTGCAGCAAAATATGAATTTTTAAATGTCCTACCATCATCACTGTAGATGAAGAAACACAGATCTTTGAAACATCCTCATCCTCCTCTGCTCCCTGTTGATCTGTGACTTTCAGTGTTGTAGTCTCTGGGATAAGAAACTTCTGCTGGACTATACCATAACAACAACACGTTACAACATGTTTACATCTTTATTAATTTAATACTAAACATCTGACTGACCTGCACTGAGAAAATCTGAGAAGCAAGCCTCTTCCAGTTTAATGTACTTCTTCTTCCCTCCATGTTGTACTTTGATCAACATGTTGGTTTGACATGAAGGAAGAAAATGTCATATGTCTGAGAATAACATGTTCAAGTTAAAGTGTATCCCAACTACACACAGTTAAAATACACGTTTCTCACCGCTGTTCAAAACAGCAAGGCTACAGTTTATAAGCTCAACTGTTAGCATGCTAGCCAAAACTGACTTTTCAGCTGCGTCTGCGCCGTTGAGCCGGAAATTATTCTCTTAAAACACCGACATGCGGTTGCATTGTTGGATGGTTATTTCCAAAACAGTATTAATTACCTTCAAGATGCGCGTCGTCATTAATTTGTGAAGCTTATCAAACAGTTTGTCATTACCGTCATATACAGACACATCACACGCCACAGACAGTATGGCCGACATTAACGTTTGAGTGAAAGCTAACAGCTCCACAATGGCAGCTAAGGACAGTTAGCTAACTAATGCTGCGGGAGCTACTTGCTCTAAATAATGGAGTAAAAGCAATGGGGTTACGCTCAACATCAAGTTCGCAGTCATTAGCGGTACTATGTAAGTAGATAAAGTGAGAACAATGACAAAATATCACGCATTTAAAGTACTTTCTGATAAAAATCATGCTCTTACCAGCCTTGTGACGACGTTCCTTGTGCTGCTCATGCTGCGATAAAATGTGTCGTGAACTCCAGGGACAGAGTTAAAACCAGATCCTGAACACCAGGGAATAAACTCCAAAATTCAACTCGGCCTGGGTGAACACCTTAACACAAACTGTAGTCAGAGTTATAAAATAAACTTTGAAACTTTTTTGCCTGACTCCAGATTTTAGTACTTTGTGAATTTGCTGTGTGTTAGTACATGTAGTTGTGTACAGTTCAGCTGCTGCTGTCCTTGGTGCTGAATTCACCAACCCAGCTGAATGGTCCTGAGTGATTATTGTTGTAATTCATTTGGTATTTTGGAGAAGATTGAATATCATTACTATGGGTTATGTTTTGGTTAGAGTTAGGCTTTCACTTATGATGGTTAAGGTTAGGTTAGGTTAGGTTAAGGGGCAAGAGAATGCATTATGGCAACGTGTCCTCACAACTATAGTAAGACAAGAAGTGCGTGCGTGTGTGTGTGTCCTTTGATGCCTTTGATGTATCAACATTCTACAGTCTTAATAATAATAATAATTATATAATAGGAATAATAATTATAAAATAATAGGAATAATAATAAATTATTAAAATAATAGGAATAATTTCTGCACAATTATTGACAAGGAAGGGAGGAGCTACTGCTGTTACAAGGACAAGAGGAAGCTACAGGAAAATCCGGATCACTTCTTATGGTTGCTCTACTTGTCTACCAGACATTATGGTTTGTGTTTATAGTTTGTACTTTGAGATCTCAGCCTGATCTCGTGGTTTACTGATTATTTTCAGTCTGTATAAGAGGTGTGTGATGTTACTGCCAGTGCAAACCAAACATTTTCTGCTGTTGCTTCTTCATGTTAAAAGTTTTCCACTGGAAAATCAGATGCTGCATTAGCTGTGAAAAAGTTAGTGTTTTGTTTTGTTTTTTCTTTTTTTTTAATGGTTCATATCACAACTTCCTCTTTCTGTCCTCTTTAAAGTTTCTGATCTTGACATTAAGACAGAATGTTTATCAGAACAATTGTGATAAACACACTCATTATTTTTCCCACCTGCTTGTTCACTGTCAACTCTGAACTCCTTCACCACCAGATTCCTCATTGTTCTTGGCAAAACTTCATACTCACACAAATGAGGTGTGAATGTGTGAGGATCAGGTGCTACAGACAGGTGTCCTGTTGGACTGAAAGAATTCTTTTTTCTTTGTCAGTAACAACAGTGAAATCCATCCCTGCCTGACTGTTCACATTGTTCCAAACCAGTTTTACACCAACAATTAGTAGATTTTCTGCCATTAAAACCTGCAGGTTCAGCTGGTTATGGAGTCCAAAACAAATTTATTCAGCCTGTTTAAACACAGGTTACACTTCAACTACTAAATTCTCACACACAATCAAATATAGCAACACATTTCCTACTTCTGCTCCAGGAAGCCTGAACTCCTCATTGCTCCTCTTCAGAAATTAAACTAGTTTCAAAGCTTTTATAATCAAACATGACAGGAATTTTTCACACTGACATCTGGAGGAAAGAAACACTGTGATCTGGACATTCATTAGAAATCAAGACACCTAGCGGTCAGGAGCTTTCAACTTAGTGTTCAGTATGAAACATGAGTGGATGCACTGTGTGAAATGAATGAGAACTTTCTCACTAATGAGGGAACGTAATGAGGAGGACTTGTTTTTTCCTACAGTGATGAGACTCTATTAGCAGAAGTATAAAACCCAGGAACTGCATGCACTTAGACATTTCACTGAACTGGCAGTTGTAAATCTTTTGTCTTGTGATGTAAAATGTCTTTTGATGTTGGAAAAACCTTAATATTCTGTAAAAAATCATCTTTACATTCAGTGAAAGTGTTTTTGACTGAAGTTTTACCATCGAAAAATCCTGTAATTAGGTTCAAATAATTGAATATAAGCTTTTTTTTACAGTGATGGTACAGGTTCAGTGAATAACTGACCCAGTAATTTGGGATTTCTTCAAGGAAAAACTCACAAGAAATCAACTAGACTCTCTTTGAACTGCAGCAGATACTCGAGCACAGAGACTCTATAAATCCTGTTTCAGCTCTGAGGTGACTCTGGCATAAAAACATTCATTCATCATCATTTGGTGCTGTGTCATGTAGCATACAATGGCTGGAGAGATATGTCACTTATCATATTCAGTGCTGTTGGTCAAACATGATAGAGATGAAGGACTTTGCTTGTGTATATAATGTGAAAATATCAGACATGATTCATCTTCAGTAACAAAGTCTGAGGCTTGAGAACAGTGTGATATTTGTTTTAATCTTCATCATCAGATCACTTCTTTAATACAAAGCAGATATTAGTGATCCTTCCATATTCTGGAGAAAAAGGACCACGTGGTCCAGTGGACCATGAAACCACCAACACTTTCTAAAGTTTTGCTCAGTGTCTTGTCAGAGCTGAATGTGTGGAGTGTAAAACCAAAGGTCACTTGCTGGTTTTAATGGTTGAGTGGTGAAGTAGCCTTGCTGCTCTGCTCTGTTTCTGTCTGACTGCTGTGGTCTGAGGATCACACGTGATTTGTGCTGCTTCAAAGATTCTTGTAATACTGTGTGAGCAGAGTAAGAGGGAGCCAAAGTATCACTGGTAATCTGAATGTCCTCTGTGTAAAGTAGCTTTAGCTGCTTGTCAGTACAGGATGGTAACAATTTGTTGGCCTTCTTGGTGACTGCTGTGGTGTTTTTGGTCGATGGATGGGGGGAGGCAGTCTTTGATGTGGTGGAGGATCAGCTGCTTGAAGCACTTCATAATGATGGGAGTGAATGCCACTGGGCGGTAGTCACTGAGGCTGTCTGGGGTTGATTTCTTGGGGATGATGGTGGCTGGCTTTAGGCAGGCAGGGATGCTGGTCTGTGACAGGGACAGGTTGAAGATGGTGGTGAAGACCGGTGCCAGCTGAGCAGTGCAGACCTAGAGCACCTTCCCAGGTACTCCACCTGGACCTGTAACCTTATTGGGATTCAGGCTCATGAGCACCTGTCTCACCTCATATTCCTGTACAGGCAGTGGATCACTGTGGGGTTGGGGGGTGAGATGATGGAGCTGTGGTCCCTGCAGTCGTCTCAAAGTGAGCAAAAAAGCTGTTTAGTTGTTCTGCTAGTGAGATGCTTGTTTCTGCAGTGGTCACCCCACGCCCCCTGTAGTTCATCAGGTTCTGTATGTCCTGCCACACCTGCCGTGGGTTATTTGCAGAGAGGTGGTCCTCTATTTTCCTCTTGTAGTCCACCTTTCCCTCTTTGATCCCCCTCTTCAGGTCAGGTCTAGCAGCGCTGTACCATGCCCTATCACCTGACCTGAAGGTGGAGATGTGGACTCTGAGGAGTGACCGGACGTAGCTGTTCATCCAGGCTTTCTGACTGAAGAAGTCCAGGATGAGTCTTTTTGTTGTCACATTTTCCACAAAGAACCTGATGTAGTTCAGTACAGCTTCTGTGTGTTCAGCCAGGTCCTCATGTTTGAAGCGCTCCCACTCTGTGAGAAGCAGTCTGGTCCTGGCCCTTCCTAACCCTGTGACAGTGTTCCATCCAAATACATGTCTCCTATTGTTCATTCTGCAGTGTTTCTATCCAACTCTTCATAATTCAATATATTTAGACAGAACCAAATCATTCTGATATTACTTACAAACATTATGAGACTGAATGTTTAGACAATACTTTTCACATCTTCTGAAGTCAATGATGTTTGAACTGTAGCAAAAAAAGAATTTCAATGGAACAATGTCTACAGAGCCTCTTACAGCTCTTTGCTTCTTCTACACAGTCATTATGACAAGTTCACCACAGAAAGCGATAAAAAATATGCACTCAACGTAGAAAAAAAAGCCAAAAAACTCCACCTCTGTAAGACTGTTAATACATTTTACATTTTAGAAAAAAAAAAAAACGTCATTAGTTTGGCTGATAAAAGGATTTAGTCAAATGAAATTAACTTAAAAAACACATTAAGAAAAACTACTTCTCCATCTATGAGGTGTTAATAATTTGATCACATCTGACACAGCAGCTGCTACTGTTAAAAATCCAAACTCTTTATAACTGTAGCAGGTTTTTAAGATATTTAATAGATGATTTATTTAGATTATTAGTATGTTTTATAGATCCTGTTTAATATTTAGCACTGCTGTTTCTGACACAACTACCAAAGTATTATTAAACTGATGAATGAATGAATGGAGTTGTACCTACTGTAACATGTTCACCTCTGCTGAACACTTTATAATATAACAGGTCTTTAGGAGGGTCTACCCCACCCTAACCCAAACCTTCTGACAATGTTCCATCCAAACTTCCTACTCTTCATATTGAAATGTTCATTGTAATATTCATACTTGTTGCATTGTTTATTCATCTGACAGCTAAATGAATGTGTGTTCCACTGGTGTCAGGCTCCAGAGCTCAGGAGATGTGAAAGTTTGGGTTGTAAATCACTCACATTAATTCAGACTGTGAGACTCAGAAACTGACATAATCAGAGCACTTTAAACCTGTGCACTCCTGACCTCTAGTGGCTGGAGTCAGTGTGACATGCTCTCACATAGCACACCTTCTAATGCATGTTTGAACTTATTCATCAGTTAATAAATGTACGTTATAATTTTAAACATTAATTTAAAGGAAAATGGGAAATTTATCAAACAAAAAATTCTTTAGATTAAAAAAAATCATCAAAAAAAAAAAACAAAAAACAAAACAAAACAAAACATTGTACTTTTGATTGGTATTTTGTGTTGTGTATGTTCTGTCATTATACTGACATATGAACTGTGGGAAGAACATGTTGGGATGGAATATTGTCTGTAGACCCTCCAAAAGCCTTTTACCTCTGTCATCGAAGTTATGCCAATTTGGTCTCAATCGACAGAATTATTACATTTAAAAATGTTTTAAATGGTTGAAATACTGAGCTCAATACTTTGGGACTTATGTACTAAGATGCACTAAACCTATATACATAGTAAGGTGAATTTATTTTTTCCTTCTTTTTTTGACTGCAGATGAAAATGAAAGTTTGAAGGAAGGAGTTGGAAAAAAAGACTTACCAATACTTTTTTCTCTTTTAAAAGTTTTTAAAGAAAGTGCTATTAAATAATATTCTAGATGATGGAAAACTACAAAGCCCCAGGTTTGATGTCTGTTTAAGATCATTACACAAAAGAGAGAGATGATAAAGAGGCTCTCTCTCATTTCATTTGATATTTATAAAACTGAGATACACATTTCCAAACAAGGGGGTTTGTACCCACTCTGTTTTGCTGTTTCAGTTGTTCTCTCTCATCTTTTCTTGTAAACCTTCATTTTTGCATCCTCAGAGTTAAAAGCCAACACCTGGAAGTCACTGATCTGAAACAAGGACAATAAAAACATAAGCTGATTATTTAGGATTTATTCATACAAAAGTCAGTTATCACCATGGGTCTAAAAAAGCTACAGTGACAGATGCAAATAATGAGTGGACCATACAGAAAAACATGTTTCTATCACATTAACCTGTAGCTCTTTCTTTCCAACACTGATGCATATCATATCATATCATATCATATCATATCATATCAGTATAGGTGAGTGATGTCTGTCGCGTTCAACAACATGATACTAGGAAGTCAAAGTGGAAGCACTGGGATCTGAAATCATTCTGGGACGGATGTGACTTCTCTCTGTTATTTTTAACAACATAATGTCCCAGTATTTAGAATACAATCCATAAATAAATGAAGATATTTCTGATATAACACATTTGTGCACACACGAAGACATTTTCAACAGCTGTTGTTGTGAAGACATTTGAGTCGCAAGGACTTTTGATATGTATTTTACAAGTAAATGAATGTTTATACAAACAGACAAACCATTAGTATTTATACAAAACACAGATCAATTTATAAAATGAGTAAAAATAGTTCTATGCAGCTGAATAAAATATTTAAATGCTGCCTTCACATTGCTACTTTTACTTTGATAATTAAAGAACATTTTGCTGACAATGCTACAGACTTTCACTGAAGTAACATCAGCTGCTAACAGTAATGTAAAAGACAGTTTACATGACATTTGTTCCTCACACAGGTGACACAGGTCCAACATGAAGCCTGTCAGTCAGAGCAAGGTAAAGAGACTGAAACATATTTAATTAGAAACATGGCACAGTTTTCATGCTGTTTATATTGGGATTTTCACTCGTCCTCTCTCCTTTCAACTCGGTGACAGATGACAATTCATTTGTTGACTGACTTTAACAATACTAACCACGTGTCACGTTCTGCTCCAGCAACGTTATCAAAGCTTAAACTGACCTGAAATGATGACGTATCGACGTCCGCTGACCAGGAGCGACTCCAAACCACCCACTCCCTCTTGTGGTGAAACTACACCATTACAATGCCTGTACTATTTATAATAGGCCACACCACTTAGTTATAAATAAATGAACAGCTGAGCAAACTAAACTATTAACAAGCAGTAAATATGTAGAAGAGGGTTCAGGAAACAGACACACTCTGTAATTTTAAAATTAGGTTTAATCTTTTTGTTTGACAAAGGATGTAAGAGGAGACAGTGCTAGGAATCAGCCCCTGCTCATATACAGTGAATACATGTGGCAGTCACTTCCCTTTGGTCCTCACTGTGGCTCATTGTTCCTCAGGTGTGTGTGGGTGCAGCTGTGCTCATAGTGGTGTAGGAGTGATATCTCTTCTTCTGTGGTTGGTATTGACACTGGCAGTGAGGCTGGAGGGTTGGCAGTGTTGCTTGCTCTGTCAGTCAGAATGAAATAGTTAAACTGATGGATTTCCATCAAAGTTTGTTCTTTCATAGTCTGTAGAGGATCAATCCTGATGACTCTGCTGTTTCCTCTGCCATTAGTAGGTCAAATGTTTTGTTTGTCCAGTCAAATATCTTCACATCTATTCAATGTATTGTCACAGAATTTGGTGAAGACATTTTCCTTCCCAGCAGGATGAATCCTAATGACTTTGTTAATCCAGCTCCACTGTAGTAGACACAGGAGTGGAGGTTAGAGTGTGACACAACATCCAGTTCAGTCCCTGACTGATTTTACCATGTTGCCACATACATCACAGTAATGTTTGAGTCTGCTGAAGTGCTAATGAATGAGGGAAATCCTCTCACAATCAACTTTAGAGTCACTTCTCTGAATGATGCCTCGATTACACTGAGGAACAATGTTTCTAGAAAGTAAATCAACTGACCTGTAGATGTTTCTTCAACCCTTATATGGTGTTCAGGTCTGTGGATCTGTGGGACCCATTTTCATTTTTTATCAAAAGAAGAATGAAAAGTGATTTTTCAAACTCACTCATTTTCTGTGAAGAACATATATCAGAATACATTTTCAATGACCACAAACTGTACACACCATATTACATACAGGATGTTCGGGTCCACTGGACCCGGGGCTAATGAAAGAGTGGAAACTGTAGGTCCTGTGTACCTTCACTATGTCCTCCACCTGTCTGGGCCTGTTAGTGTGTGTTTGGGTTTTGTGTGTCTGCCCAAGCTAGCTGCCATCAGGACAGTGTGGGAGAAGTGGGTGCACTGTCTCCCCCTGGCCTAATGTCACCATTGATGAGCAGCTATTTAGGGGCCAGTGCTCAGTATATGGTGTCCTCATATGCTTGGAAATTACAAGTCATGTGATGCCACTTCCTCATATGCTTGCAACTTACAAGTCATGTGATGCCACTTCCTCATATGCTTGCAACTTACAAGTCATGTGATGCCACTTCCTCATATGCTTGCAACTTACAAGTCATGTGATGCCAGTTCCTCATATGCTTGCAACTTACAAGTCATGTGATGTCACTTCCTCATATGCTTGGAACTTACTTAAGTCATGTCATCATCTGCCTGGGTCCAGGCCCAGGTCTCAGGACCCTGAGAGATTAAGTCTCGCGCTCTACCAACTGAGCTAACAGGCGGCTGAACTTACAGGTCTACACAGGGAAACCTGATGGAGGAGCCCCTGAGAAAAATCAAGAGTTGTTCTGAAAAACCTTGTTTCATTTGTTACATGACAAAAATATGACACCACACAAGGGTTAATTGAAGGAACTATGACAATGTGTGTCCTCTGTCCTACATTGACACTGATGCAGTCCTCATCTACTTTGACATCAGCAGACAAGAGACATGAGACAGTGCTCTTAAGAAGGTGAGTGTTAGGAAGCAGTGATGTGTCGGAGGCGAATGAAACGGTTCTTAGAACCGGATCTGCTGCTTTTTTTTGTGTGTGTGAGTTCAAGCTGCAAGTGATTGGTCAGCTACATGATGTGTGGTGGCATCTGTGTGTCCACACTGAGCAGGAGGGGGAGGGAGGAGTTACAGACACAGCACACACAGGATCAACCCCTCAAATCTGAGACATTTGGTTTTTCTTAATGTCAATCTTATCTAAAGACGAGCTGAAACTGTTACCTGGATGCTATTTTACTTTTGTTTTACACATTTTCGTTTATATTTTCTTGTGTGATTCTCTAAGCTTCTCTGTGTTGTTTCACTGTAAACAGTTAAAAATTTCTTAAAATGTATTTTTTGTAGTGCTGTGTTCCATGTTGAGTATAATAAGACAAATAATACATTTTTGATACAATGTATGTTTTTTACATTTGTTATTTATTTACACACAATTTTACATTATTTTAGTAATAAAATCATTTAAGCAGCCAAAATAAATAAATCAAATAAATCTGAGAAGCGACTTGGAGGGGAAAGAGTCGGCTCTTTTTATATTTTATTTTTCACCTTATTTATTTTAGATACATCTTTTCTCTGTGTACACACTTCTCTGTGCAATTTGTCTTCTTAATTTTCAATTGGGAGTTTGTCCGTAACCAAAGAATTTCGCGACGTAGATTAATTAAGTTTTTCTAAATCTGATTCTGAGCCATAAGAACCTGCTCTCTGAAAAGAGTCGGATTTCCCATCACTGTACTCCAGGGTTCCTAAAAGTTTACTTTCACTTTGACTGAAGTTTGAGGCGCAGACGATTTTCTTTGTCTGAAGGTAAATGTCCGCACTTTTGTTTTACTCGTCAACACTTCCTGTAGTTACCTGAATTACTTGATGTTCGAGTTTTTTGGATGTTGTTTTTTTTTATACTGCGTTGTGGTGTTTAGTTGTGTGGACTCGTGAGTTGTCAATGTAAAGTCGGGATGAGGCAGGAAAAGGGCCGTCGTTATGCGCCCATGTTGTGTGGATATTTGCAGTAGAAGCGGTGGAGTCAGAGTAGAAGCAGAGTGAGCTGATGGTCAGTAGCTGAACACGGAGCCTTTGTTAGTCTGTGGCTCCACTTACTGCTGACTGAAGGCAGCTTTTCCTGCCTGAATCAGCCTGTGGAGGAGGCGGACCTGAGCCGCTGCTCTCCCGCAGTCTGAGCCGCTAAATGCGGTCTGAGCTCGGCCGGACAGCGGCTGGAGAACAGCTCTGACTTTCTCTGTCATTAGATGAACTCTACGGGACTGAGCTCAGAGGGACTGACAGGGTTTTTCAGAGAGACAGTTAACACTCCATCCACAGAGTCAGAGGCCTCCTGGTCCTATCAGGACAAACTCTACCTGATGAATTAGATGATAAAGACCCAAATCCATAAATACTCTCACAATAAAGCATCTCAGCAGCTCTGATAGGTGATTATATCTCTGTGGCTGGTCACAGTACAAACAGAAAAACTGTCTGTCAGGACATATTTGCTGTTTTTATTGATCTATCTGTGTCTCTGCTGTTTGGTTTGGTTTAGGTTTGTTGTTGCTGCTTCATATAGTTCAGACTTTACCATTAGAAAAGGCAGGAAAGTGCAGGGGCCCAAACTAAAAGGGCCCCTGGAATAATATTGAGGAGAAATGAACTGAGTCTCAGTTGTTTTGTGTGGAATAATCACCTGCAGCTTGTTTCATCAAGTCATTTTCTACAGAAACACTGCAGACAAACAGATTGTCAGATAAAATCAGTGGATCTCAGTCCATCTGTGTGTCAGTGAATGGAAATGGTCGTCTCTGAATCGTGTGTGAAAGATATGAAAGAGGAAAGAAGAGCCAATCAGTGGAGGAGCAGCTGATATTTCTACAGGACAAATGATGGAGAAAAGAGCAGGGACATAAAGGTCTGGACAGATGAGTCGGTGCTCTGTCTCCAGGGATGTTTTCACTGCACAGTCCTGTGGGGATGATTTGGACTCATTGGTGGATACAACAAACCATGATTTACCAAAACAGTCAAAGCAGGATTACAAATCAAAACTGGAAAACAAGATGGCAGCAAACAAACTTGGTTCAGCCTGGTCAAGCATGAAAACTACTGCAGGCCTTCAGAGCACAGAGCTCAGTACTGGTGTCTTTTTAGATGGTTGGAACTCGGACTCAGAGCTGGATAATGCTCTGAATTGTTTTTATTAATCGTTTTGATTCCTTTGGTTTTAGCACAGAAACTCAGGAACTGAAACATAAACTTAAAGACACTATGCACTTTAACATTGAGCTGTGTGATTCTGTGCAGTAAAAGTGAACAAAGGTCACGGCCCCGATAATATTTGTGGATGTTTAGTGAAGTCCTGTGCACATGAACTGAGTCCTAAGTTTCAATATATTTTTAAGTCCTTACAGACACAACATGTCCCTAAGCTCTGGAAAGATGCTGTGGTTGCTGTCCCAAAACACTGAATGATGTTAGAGCAGTCGCCCTGACTTCAATTTGAATGAAAACTTTTGAGAAACTGGTCAGATCTGAGATCCTGAAGCAAACTGAACATGCACTGGATCCTCTGCAGTTTGCATACAGGCCTCACAGAGGAGAGGAGGATGCTACAGTGACTCTGCTCAACATGCTTTTTAAACATCTGGATTTTAATGGGACACACACCAGGCTTTTATTTGTGGACTTCTCTTTTGCTTTTAATACAATCCAACCTCACATTTGAATTGAAAGGCTCCTACAACAGTTTGATTTAAATAATAATCTGGTGGGTTAGATTCTGGATGTTTTAACCAACAGGACACAGAGAGTGAGGGTCAACAGTACATTGTCTGACCAAAGGTGTTCTTCCACTGTTTCTCCTCAAGGGTGTGTGTTGTCACCACTATTGTTAATTTTATACACAAACATGTGTCAGAGCAGACATGACAGCAGAAGCATCATAAAGTGCTGATGACTCAGTTATTGTTAGTCTCCTCCAGGACGGTGAGAGCAGCCATGGACCAGTCATTGATGATTTAGTTCAGTGGTGTGAGGAATCCTACCTGCAGCTAAATGCTACAACAACCAAAGATATGCTCATTGATTTTAGGAGGAAACCCCACAGGCACCAAGTCACTGTAATTAAAGGTCAGACCACTGAGTATGTGCAGTCTTACAAATATCTTGGGACTATCATTGACAGCAAATTGACTTTTTGAAAAAAAATGTGAAGTGGTTTGTAAAAAGGCTCAGAAACGTTTACACTGTTTAAGGAAACTTGCAGATTTTCACATTGACTGAACCATAATGAGCCTGTTTATCTCTTTGATAGAATCCATTTTATCATTTTCTTTAGTGTCATGGTTCAGTCAGACAACTTTAAAACAGAGGAACAAATCTACCTACAGATACAAATAAAGTAACATGAACCTGAGGATGATTTCAGTTGATGTGCAGATGAATGATTTGTGTTTTCTCTCCAGATGAAGGTAGAAAGTGTGTGTGAGCTGATGTGGATGTGAATTCAGCATCATGAATCAGTGTGAGGACAGAGAGGAGGGAGCCCCTCCCCCTAAAAGCAGTCTGTGTGGGGACCATGAGATCCAGACCAAAGCTCAGAGGTGAGATGAGGATCTCTAACTGTCCATGACTCTTCTCCATGTCAGAGCTCAGCACTCACATCACTGCACCATCATTATTCACACTCAAAGCTCTGTGTGTGTTGTGTTGAAGGCCAGAGCAGCAGCACACACCAGACTCTGCTGGACCTGGACCTGAACATGGACCTGAGCCCAGCTGTGTGTCCATGAAGAGTGACAGGTCAAAGGATGACCCCATTGATTTCAAAGGACAGCCTCCCTCTGCTGCAAAGAAGTGAGCTGCAACTGAAAACATGTTTTCTTCTTTACTATGAGAACGCTGTATGAATAATAGACATGTTGTCCCTGTCCCCATGTCCCTGATGGTCTCTGTGTCCACCAGGATCCATCAGAGACCAGACTTCCCTGTAACTGAGCCCAGCTGTGTGTCCATGAAGAGTGACAGGTCAAAGGATGACCCCATTGATTTCAAAGGACAGCCTCCCTCTGCTGCAAAGAAGTGAGCTGCAGCTGAGTTTAAAATGTATCAGACAGCTGTCCTGTATAACTGGTCTTCTATGAAAGATGAAGTGATTGTGTTTTGTCTCCAGGCTTCATGAATGACACAGTATATGAACATGATCAGGCTGAAACACAGGCTTTAGTGGCAAAGTTGATGTTTCTCTTTTCAAGAAAAGCACTTCTTATGTTCTTATATGTGTCATTCAGATCAGAACTAAAACTCCCTGTTACTCAGCATCTATCCAGTTCCAGTGTTTGTGTTAGTGTCCTGTAGCAGAGGTGAGACTTCTGTCAAACCCAGTGTGAGTCCTTAAAACTCATCATTTAAAAGGTGGACTTGTTGTGATGACTCCAGGTCATGAGGTTCAGAATTGATTGCTTGTTTCCTCTCATTGAGAATGTCACAGCACAGTAGTGTTTGCTTTAATCAGGACAGTCACCACAGAACATAAAAGCAGCTGTTGTTTGTGTACAAAGCATAAAACACTCACAGATGCTACAAACATAATGTGAGCTAATTCTTCATGATTCCTCCACAGAGTGGACCAGGAGAGCTCAGAGGTTCCCAGTGCTCAGTCTGCCCAGCAGCATCAAACACACCTGGACTCCATATTTATGGTCTGTACATGGACAACAAATACTTTGACATCTGTTGTGTTGACAATAATCTCCATGCTGCACTTTTTAGAGCAGTGGATTGTCAGTGTGTCCAACATGGATCTGATGTTTGGCTCCATGGTTTTACTTTGATTGTGTGATTCATATAGTTTTCTGTTCCAGCTGCTGGAGGAGAACATTGTCACTTTTGTGAAGAAGGAGCTGAAGAAGATCCAGAAGGCTGTGAGTCCAGATTACCCAGAATGCTCAGAGAGTCAGAGAGAGGATGAGGAGGTGTCGGAAGGTGAGGATGAAGAGCAGAGGAGGAGCAGCAGAGAGGCTTTTGTGAAGATCACAGTGAACTTCCTGAGGAGAATGAAGCAGGAGGAGCTGGCTGACTGTCTGCACAGCAGTAAGAGGATTTCTCTAAAGATTCAACATGATGGACAAATGGGACATTTACTAACGTCTCAGGACATGGAGGGACATATGTTCATGTGTGTTCTTTAGGGGGATGAACATGTCATGTTTCCTTTATGAATCAGTCACTGATGTTGTTTCTTGTTTGTTCATTCAGGACATGTTGCTGCAGTTTGTCAACGTAAACTTAAATCTACTCTGAAGAAGAAGTTCCAGTGTGTGTTTGAGGGGATCTCTAAAGCAGGAAACCCAACCCTTCTGAATCAGATCTACACAGAGCTCTACATCACAGAGGGAGGGACTGGAGAGGTCAATGATGAACATGAGGTCAGACAGATTGAAACAGCATCCAGGAAACCAGCCAGACCAGAAACAAGCATCAGACAAGAAGACATCTTTAAAGCCTCACCTGGAAGAGACGGACCAATCAGAACAGTGATGACAAAGGGAGTGGCTGGCATTGGGAAAACAGTCTTAACACAGAAGTTGACTCTGGACTGGGCTGAAGACAAAGCCAACCAGGACATACACTTCACATTTCCATTCACGTTCAGAGAGCTGAATGTACTGAAAGAGAAAAAGTTCAGCTTGGTGGAACTTGTTCATCACTTCTTTACTGAAACCAAAGAAGCAGGACTCTGCAGGTTTGAAGAGGTCCAGGTTCTGTTCATCTTTGACGGTCTGGATGAGTGTCGACTTCCTCTGGACTTCCACAACACTGAGATCCTGACTGATGTTACAGAGTCCACCTCAGTGGATGTGCTGCTGACAAACCTCATCAGGGGGAAACTGCTTCCCTCTGCTCGCCTCTGGATAACCACACGACCTGCAGCAGCCAATCAGATCCCTCCTGAGTGTGTCGACATGGTGACAGAGGTCAGAGGGTTCACTGACCCACAGAAGGAGGAGTACTTCAGGAAGAGGTTCAGAGAGGAGGAGCAGGTCAGAAGGATCATCTCCCACATCAAGACTTCACGAAGCCTCCACATCATGTGCCACATCCCGGTCTTCTGCTGGATCACTGCTACAGTTCTGGAGGATGTGTTGAAAACCAGAGGGGGAGGAGGGCTGCCCAAGACCCTGACTGAGATGTACATCCACTTCCTGGTGGTTCAGTCCAAACTGAAGAATGTTAAGTATGATGGAGGAGCTGAGACAGATCCACACTGGAGTCCAGAGACCAGGAAGATGATTGAGTCTCTGGGAAAACTGGCTTTTGAGCAGCTGCAGAAAGGAAACCTGATCTTCTATGAATCAGACCTGACAGAGTGTGGCATCGATATCAGAGTAGCCTCAGTGTACTCAGGAGTGTTCACACAGGTCTTTAAAGAGGAGAGAGGACTGTACCAGGACAAGGTGTTCTGCTTCGTCCATCTGAGTCTTCAGGAGTTTCTGGCTGCTCTTCATGTCCATCTGACCTTCATCAACTCTGGAGTCAATCTGCTGTCAGAAGAACAATCAACCTCCAACTGGTCTAAACTGTTCAGAGACAAACCTGATCCAACAAAGCTCTACCAGAGGGCTGTGGACAAGGCCTTACAGAGTCCAAATGGACATCTGGACTTGTTCCTCCGCTTCCTCCTGGGTCTTTCACTGCAGACCAATCAGACTCTCCTGCGAGGTCTGCTGACACAGACAGGAAGTGTCTCACAGACCAATCAGGAAACGGTCCAGTACATCAAGAAGAAGATTGAAGAGACTCCCTCTGCAGAGCAAAGCATCAACCTGTTCCACTGTCTGAATGAACTGAATGATCGTTCTCTAGTGGAGCAGATCCAACAGTCCCTGAGTTCAGGACGTCTCTCCACAGATGAACTGTCTCCTGCTCAATGGTCAGCTCTGGTCTTCATCTTACTGTCATCAGAAAAAGATCTGGACGTGTTTGACCTGAAGAAATACTCTGCTTCAGAGGAGGCTCTTCTGAAGCTGCTGCCAGTTGTCAAAGCCTCTAACAAAGCTCTGTAAGTGTATAGATAGTTGGATTTATTCATCATTATATAAAGACTCTGTTATTTTATTCAGCAGGAGGGAAAATAAATTCCTCTCTGCTTTAATTCCTTATCATCATCTCTGAGCTCTGAGCTTCATCACATTGAATCTGAATTAAAATAATGGATCCTACATTAAAGAGCCAAGTCTCAGCTTTAATTTGAGCAGGTTGACATCAGTATAGAAAGAACTGTGAGGGAGATTCAGCCCTTTTAGTGGTTGAACAGTAACTGGACAAATACACATGAAACAAACTCATCAGATTTAATATTTAATGTAAAATCCTTTGCAGTCATTGACTGTAGTATTCATTATTATATTTTAAAGTCAATGTGCTGAGATCCCAAATAACATATCATGTCTAACTGTCCAAATACTTACGGCCTTGACTGTACATGTCTGTTTATTACTGATTGTGTCATATTTAACTGTCATGTCTCCAACTTGTTGAGTATAAAACAGAAAGGATTTGAATCAGAGTCAATGAAAGATGATCATCAATGTAGAAACTCCTCATTGGTTAGCAGGTGGATAAAGAGCTGATATTTCTGCTTCACTCAACAAATCTGTGTTTGATGTTTGGCCCAGTTTTCAAATGCAGGTCTGTTAGTTTGCTGTGAGCTGCAGAACAAACTGAGAGTTTTGTTCCTTTGATTGTCCTTTCAACACAAATGTTATTTGACTTTTTCTTCATTGTTTCCTCTTCAGACTGAGCAGGTGTAACCTCTCAGAGAGAAGCTGTAAAGCTCTGTCCTCAGTTCTCAGCTCCCAGTCCTCTAGTCTGAGACACCTGGACCTGAGTAACAGCAAGCTGCAGGATTCAGGGGTAAAGCTTCTGTCTGCTGGATTGAAGAGTCCACACTGTAGACTGGAGACTCTGAGGTCAGTTCACTGTCTGTTACTGTTGTAGATCTTAGATCTTTAATCCACAACTGAACCTGATTTATCTTCATCCAGAACTTGAATCCATTCATCTTGAATGAATGAGATTTGAAATAGTTGTTGTTCCATATTGTGACTTTTCTCAGACTAAGAATTATTCCTTCAGTTTCACTTCATTTCAGTCAGTTGTCATGAATAATGTCTGTTGACTTCAATGAAACCTTCAGAACTCACACACTTGTATTTGTCACAGTCAGCAGACTAATGTTTTCTTAATGAAGTGTAGAAAATGTCCAGTGTGAGTTGTTCAAAGTCCATTTTTATCACAACAATATACAGAAGATCTTCACAACTGATATTTGTGCCAATCAATTGAAAAACACTTGAAGTTCATTCAGTGATTCAGTGTGTGTGTGTGTGTGTGTGTGTGTGTGTGCGTGCGTTTTGATATTTAACACAAGTGTGGTAAATTGTGGTCTTTTCTCATTGAGTTGAAATGACTTGATAAACGTGTTAAGGAGCAAAGACTTAAAGGACCACACTGTTGGTTTATAGATAGATAGATAGATAGATAGATGGATAGATTGATAGATAGATAGATAGATATACTTTATTCATCCCTCAGGGGGAAATTGTTGTTACAGCAGCAAGTAAAACAGTCACAAAAAGAAAGGAAAGGACAAGTTGACAGCTAACTGGCAGCACTTAGCAACTCTACAAAATACAGTGTAACAAGGTATAAAGACATAAAGAGTGAATGTGTATATATATCATATATGTGTATATATGTCATATATATATATATGACAAGAAAAATAACAATAAGATTAATAATAAGATTAAAAAAATAACAGGGAGGAGAATAATATGTACAATAATATATACAATGTAAAAATATAACCTGTCAGGTGTGCAGTGTGTACATTTATAATAGAAAAATAGAGCCGTGGTTCTCTAATGGTGGTATGTACAGTTGTGCAGCAGTGTATAGTTATGTACACATAATATACATATACTAGGGGTGTGCGATATGACGATATTAGATCGTGAAGGATTAGAAAGTGTTGACGATCTGCCAGAGGACAGAGATCGTATTATCGTCTATAGGACACATTCTATTAATTGCAGCTCTATGCTTGCGCACAGACGCACGAGAAGGTTTTTTTTTCCTTGGGCAAGTAACAGCCCGCTTCACGTGAACATGACCAACCAATCATGGCGAAGTACGAGCAGTGCTGATTTTTTTTTTTTTTTTTTACTAGCCTCGCTGTTTTAGTCAAGGTGTAGCGGGTAACCTTGGCCGACAACGAAAGTGAAAGCTTGGAGTTGGTCCCCAAAAAGAACTCCAGTTCAGTCGTATGGACAGTGTTGGGGAGTAACGGAGTTCATGTAACGTCGTTACGTACTTAGAATATGTAACGGTGTTTCTGTCTTGGCCAACACATTCCTGTCCCGGCTCTGTTTTGCCGGCTGCGGCTCAAGCTCTCGCTCCTGCTGCTCCTCGTCCGACTCCATTCTGACCGACTGATCAGGCGAATAGCTCGTTTATTTCCGTTTGTTTTCGTGGAGCTGGGGCTTCTGGGAAACGCATCGGGTTGCCTTTGTTCATTTAGAGAATAAATATAAACTCGTGAAACAGAGAAGTATCGTCACGTAATCCATTGATTTCAACAATGTAACTGTATTCTGAATACTATCTATTTAAACTGTAACTGTAATGGAATACAGTTACTCTGAATGTGTATTCTGAATACGTAACGCCGTTACATGTATTCCGTTACTCCCCAACACTGCGTATGGAACTGGTTTGGGTTTTCTCCAAACGACAAAGCGCAAACACAACGAACCTCTTTAACCACCTGAAGAGGCAGCATCCGAAACTATTAGCTGAGAGCCAAGCAGCGAGGCCAACCACACATCAGCCAGTGGTAACGGCTAAAGACATTACACAGAAACAACCAACTATAACACAAGCCTTTGATAAAAGCACGCTGTGTGAGAGAAGTAGCAAACGGTGGAAAGAGGTGACTCTTTTATCTTTAGGGCTAAGTTTTTACATAGAGAATAGTTTGGTTCTAAATTAACTTCACTGTAAAAATGAACTGTGATAAAATCGTGATTGTGATTTTACCATTAAAAAATCGTGATGTGATATTTTTGCCATATCACCCACCCCTAACTGAAGTTAATGAGAGCTGTGTTTGACTTTTAGTATCTGACTGTTTTTAAGCTGCATCCTGTTGGTTCAGGTGTTTGGAGTTTCCATTTTCCAAACTTGTACATTCTCAACCTTCTTCAGCTCTGAACAGATGATGAAACACTCAACGCTTTCAAGCAGGAACTTTGTCTCCTAAACTCACATCTTTTATTCTTTATTCAGGTTGAGTTACTGCAGTTTGTCAGAGATCAGCTGTGCTTCTCTGGCCTCAGCTCTGAAGTCCAACCCCTCCCATCTGAGACACCTGGACCTGAGTGAAAACAAGCTGCAGGATTCAGGAGTGAAGGATCTGTGTGGTTTTCTGCAGAGTCCAGACTGTGGACTGGAGACTCTGAGGTCAGACTCCATTGTTTACTTGTGTGCTGAGATGAATATGATGTGAAAGTTGTGCTTTATTCAGTATTTATTAGCTCAAATCTCCTTCAGAATTTCTAACATTCAAAGTGTGAAATGGTTGAAAGGAAGTTGTGAAACTGCTGACTCTGATTTTCAAAGTGATTTTTAAAGCTTTGAAAATGATTTGGATTCTGACTCTTACAGTCCACATTGACAGTGTCAGCAGTTTGACTGAGTTGAGCTTGTGTTATTCACAAAGTCTCATTGAGATCAGGATGTTTGACAAGAACTGATCTGTACAACACGTGTGAGCAGGTCTGAAGGCACAAGTGTTCATAGCTGCTCCCAATGGCCTCACTCACAGGCACAGTGAAAAGCCTGCTGTCACAGAGAGGACACGTGACCATGGAGAGGACATTTTCACACAGTGTCTCCTGAAGACATTCATAGAGCTACACTCAGCTGCTGAGCTGAACAGGGACACAAATATTTGTGGAACCAATGAAAACAGAGCAGAGAGAGAAGTTCAAACCCTGGCTCCTTTCTCAGCTCCACACAGCCGACCAATCACTGAGCCCACTGGGTGTCAACGTCCCACTGTGTCTTTGTCACAGGGACACAAACTGTGGAACACAGACCCCCCCTAAGCTGACACCCACCAGGAAGGTGGGGCCAGGAATCCCAGAATGCAATGCTGGAACAGCAGATTCAAATGTGTGAGCAGAGAGTGTTGGATGAAGCTGAACTTGCTTTGGACCAAAGACACATGACTGGAATGTGATGAAATGTCTCATTCAACACACTGTACATGTGCTGAATGTCTGCAGCTTCTCAAACTCTCAACACAAACTTCAGTCACACTCAAAACATCAAAGGCTCAAACTATTATTTCACACAATATGAAAGATTTCATTTGAAACCTTAGTGAACACTTTGAAAACTTTCTTCCAAACTGTTAAACCTGAGTGTGAATGTGGGACTTTTTGAAGGAGATTTGAGCTCAGAGATTTGATGCTGATCCACACTGAGCATCTTGTTCAGCTTCATATTTCAAACTCATTGAATGAAGATTCAAAATCCAACACTTGCTAACTGACTCTTTACTTTGGAACAATTTCATCTTCACCTTCAGTTGACTTTTATATTTCTTCACATACAAAGCAAATATTCCACATTAAGACAGAAAGAAATGTTTCTTCACTCTTTGCTTTATGATCTGTGATGTTTATAGTGACTGAAGTTAATGAAAGCTGTGTTTGACTTTTAGTATCTGACTGTTTTTAAGCTGCATCCTGTTGGTTCAGGTGTTTGGAGTTTCCATTTTCCAAACTTGTACATTCTCAACCTTCTTCAGCTCTGAACAGATGATGAAACACTCAACGCTTTCAAGCAGGAACTTTGTCTCCTAAACTCACATCTTTTATTCTTTATTCAGGTTGAGTTACTGCAGTTTGTCAGAGATCAGCTGTGCTTCTCTGGCCTCAGCTCTGAAGTCCAACCCCTCCCATCTGAGACACCTGGACCTGTGGGGAAACAACCTGCAGGATTCAGGAGTGAAGGATCTGTGTGGTTTTCTGCAGAGTCCAGACTGTGGACTGGAGACTCTGAGGTCAGACTCCATTGTTTACTTGTGTGCTGAGATGAATATGATGTGAAAGTTGTGCTGACAGTAAAGTGCAGACATCACACTCATATTATACTGATCCACACTGAGGATCTTCATGGTAAAGTCTGTTTTCTTCTTCTGTGGTTTAGTCCACTGACTGTGGCAGAGCAATGTTGAGCTACAGATTTCAAAGCTTCATTTAACAAGAAAAAAGCTTCACTCTTTAAATCACATCCAAGTTTTTTCCACACTCACATCAACAAATATATATTCAGTATTTTCTTCTTCCAACACGACTAGAAAGTGATGAGACTAAAGTCAAAGTGACTCAGATACAGCTCTGGAAAAAATTGAGAGACCACTGCAAATTCTTCTGAAATCAATATCTCTGCAGGTATGACAGCCATTCCATTCCTGTGTATGTTGAATTCCAACACAAGCACACCTCAGTCTACTTAATGAGGTACTGATTAGGTGATCACCTGAACCAAATCCTATTTAATGAGGAAAAGTATAAAACCACTGCTGTGGTCATCACTATGCTCTTGCAATAGGACTGGATGGATGGCACAAACAGTGCTGGTAGTACCTCAAAAGTAATAGCAATCAATAAAATAACTATTGACCATGGCAAAACAGTTGAAAAGAAAAGTTTTGTTTGAGGAAAAGAGAGAAAAAAGAGGAAAATTCTGGCTTTACTAGCAGAGGGATACAGTGAGCGTCAGGTTGCTTCCATCCTTTAAATTTCTAAGAAGGCTGTTCATAAGAACAAGGTCAAGCAGCAGACACTGGGGACAACAAAGCTGGCAGACTGGCAGAGGGCGAAACGACTCTCCACTGACCAGGATGACCGTCAACTCATTCCAATGTCACTCAGCAACCGTAGGATGACATCAAGTAACCTACAAAAAGAATGGCAAATGGCAGCTGGGGTGAAGTGCACGGTGAGAACGGCTCGAAACAAGCTTCTAGGGGCAGGGCTCAAGTCGTGTAAAGCTAGAAATAAGCCCTTCATCAATGAGAAGCAAAGAAGAGCCAGGCTGAAGTTTGCAAAAGACCATAAGGATTGGACCATAGAGGACTGGAGTAAGGTCATCCTCGCTGATGAGTCCAATTTTCAGCTTTGCCCAATACCTGGTCATCTAATAGTTAGACGGAGACCTGGAGAGGCCTACAAGCCACAGTGTCTCACACCCACTGTGAAATTTGGTGGAGGATGGGTGATGTGCTTCAGCAAGGCTATAATCGGGCAGATTCGTCTTTGCGAAGGACGCATGAATCAAGCTACGTACAAGGTTATCTTGGAAGAAAACTGGCTTCCTTCTGCTCTGACAATGTTCCCCAACTCTGAGGATTGTTTGTTCCAGCTGGACAATGCTCCATGCCACACAACTTGGTCAATCAAGGTGTGGATGAAGGACCAGCCCAATCTCCAGACCTGAACCCAATTGAAAACCTCTGGAATGTGATCAAGAGGAGGATGGATGGTCACAAGCCATCAAATATACCTGAGCTGCTTGAATGTTTGCATCAGCAACGTGAAAGACTGGTGGAGAGCATGGCAAGATGCTTGAAAGATGTGATTGAAAATCGGGATTATTCCACCAAATATTAATTTCTGAACTCTTCCTAACTTAAAACATTAGTATTGTGTTGTTTAAAAATGAATATGAACTTGTTTTCTTTGCATTATGTGAGGTTTGAGAACACTGCATCTTTTTTGTTATTTTGACCATTTGTCATTTTCTGCAAATAAATGCTCTAAATGATCATATTTTTATTTGGAATTTGGGAGAAATGTTGTCAGTAGTTTATAGAATAAAACAAAAATGTTCTTTTTACTCAAACACATACCTATAAATAGTAACAACGGAGAAACTGATCATTTTGCAGTGGTCTCTTCATTTTTTCCAGAGCTGTATTCAGAACAAACTCAGCATGTTTGTTAAATGTCGTCACCGTTACATGAAGTGAAAATCTTTTCCGTTTTGTCTCAATCATTTGTTGCCTTTCCTCCAAACTTCAGCCTGACATGTTTGTTCTCTGTCAAAACTTTAGGATCTTTAGTAGAATCTGAAACAAATGTCAACAACATGAGTTTGTATAGATGGAGCCACTGGTGGAGCTGGAAGAGTTTAAGAGCTGAAGTCACTATGTCTTTATTGAAGCAGCAGCATGTTGTCATTAATATTAATGAGAGCTGTGTTTGACTTTTAGTATCTGACTGTTTTTAAGCTGCATCCTGTTGGTTCAGGTGTTTGGAGTTTCCATTTTCCAAACTTGTACATTCTCAACCTTCTTCAGCTCTGAACAGATGATGAAACACTCAACGCTTTCAAGCAGGAACTTTGTCTCCTAAACTCACATCTTTTATTCTTTATTCAGGTTGAGGCGCTGCAGTTTGTCAGAGATCAGCTGTGCTTCTCTGGCCTCAGCTCTGAAGTCCAACCCCTCCCATCTGAGACACCTAAACCTGAGTGGAAACTACCTGCAGGATTCAGGAGTGAAGCATCTGTCTGATCTTGTGCAGAGTCCAGACTGTGGACTGGAGACTCTGAGGTCAGTAGAGGGTTGGAGTCAGTCCATGCTGCTTTCATCAGTATTGTACTAAACACAGTTCGTATCAAAGCAAAGATCCAGTGTCTCCTGTAAACCTCCAACCTTCTCAGTGGCTGCTTTCTTCATTGAAGCTGTGAGAGGAGAACGGGGACAGGCCTCAGGATGGGACAGAAAGACAGAGACACAGAGGACAGTCAGCCAATCACAGCAGCCACAAGCTAATTGTGATCTGTTGTTGTGTTCATGTCAACAGGAAATAAAGCTGGATCACAGCTGACAGCCTCACAGGATGTGTAGAGACAGTTGTCCTCATTGGTCCAACTGTCCTACCATCACATCTAATCTGAGACTGTTTGTTGTCTCATTTCAACAGTAAAGAATTGATGAGTTTGATCTTTGTCACAGCTCTGAGATCAGTCTGACTGCAGCCTGCAAATCACTGGCTCTGATTTCAGAGAAGCATCATGACATTTTGTCAGCATGTGGTCTGATACAGAGCAGAACCTCTGCTGAAGTCCTGTGATCACATCTGTATATCTGTCCATCTGTCAGATACTTTCAGTGACAGCCTCCATGTTTATTTGTCAGCTGATATTTCAGAAGCAGATCAGATGTTCATCAACACACAGAGACTCTTTCTTTAAATGGAACATGAGTTGACATGTAACAGCAGTGAATCCATCACTAAACTGTTTGTGCAGTAATGAAGCTTCATGACTCAGCAGTTTATTTCCACTGTGGACTTGAGTGAAATGTTCAGAGGAAACAGACTTGATGCTAAAAGTCTCTGCAGGTGTGTGAGCTTCCAGCTCAGTGTCTTCACTCCAATACGTCAACATGAGAGCTGAGAGGAAGCTGCTACACTACACAGCTGCTCCACTTCTGCTCTGAACAGGACTGAAGTCCCTGCTGCTCTTTATACTGGATGTGCTGCATCAGTGACTGACAGCTGATGAAGTGAGTCTCTGTAAACACTGATTTATCACCTCTGTTGTCTGTCTTCTTCTCTCAACAGATGGAGGTAGTGATCTTTCTAAAGGAGAGAGTGAAGAGGACGGTGTGTGGTTTGAGAGAGGACGAGCTGTGTCCTGATGATCCAGAGAGGTTGAAGCAGCAGCAGCTTGTGTGTAGAGAGGCTCTGATTGGTCCATGTTACTGGGAGGTAGAGTGGAGAGGAGAGCTTCATCCAGCAGTGACTGACAGAGGAACCAGAAGAAGTGGAGAAGACTCTCAGTGCTGCAGTCTGAACTGCTCTGAGAACAGCTCCACTGTCAAGTCCACCATCATCCCTGTGTGTTCCTCTGGATCTGAAAGAGAATCATCAGTGTATCTGGACTGCTCTGCTGCTGCTCTGTCCTTCTACACAGTCTCTGCAGACACACTGAGACTCCTCCACCTCCTCCACCCTCCACCTGGAATTTGTCTTTATTTATTCATTCACAGATGCTGAACCCAAAGTGATAAATCAGATTAATCAGCTCCATCATGTGGTGTGATGGAGAATTGCAGCTAATTTCCACATTATTTTTTTCTGTCTTAGTGCAGAGACTGGCAAGACATTAGAGATAGACCAATATGGTTTTTTCAGGGCCAATACCGATACCGATTATTAGTGGTCAAGGAGGCAGATAACGATATTTGGAGTCGATATTCATGTTCAGTAAAAGTGAAAATATTGGGGTCAAAATTTTGAATGATACAAACTCCAACACTTAACTTTGTTTAAATGCCTTTAAGCATATGTTTATTAAACAGCTTTTCAGATTTGCAACTTATTAAAGGTTTTTTTTTTTTTTTTTTTTTTTTTTTTTATCTTAGACAACAGACATCTTTGTTTTAAAATTGTAACAAAAAGTGCAGGGAGTTCCCAGGGTCAGCGGCATCTCTTATAAAGTTAACTGAACATTTAAATAAATAAATAAATAAATAGCTTCCTGAAGTTTTATAAAGTAAATAAAACAAAGTTAAATAAAATTTGCACAGAAATGTGACTCTCAGATCAATTAGTAGTCCCAACTGAGCAGCACCAGACTGTGGTGTTAAAAGCAGAGTTGTTCAGCATGCTCTCCAGTCAGACGGCTTCTCCTGCTCTCATAAATTGCAGAGACTTCACTGAAGACTTAAGTCTGTCCATCTGCAATAAGGGAGAGTTAAAAGTGGGGCCACATGCTGACATATGCTCAACTCATCATGTTTAATTTATTACAGCATGTGTGAAGCCTGTAGGAGATTTTATTATGTAAATGTTTTAACAACATGTGATAGAAGGGACCCTGTCATTCAAAACTAGGCTGCTACATTACTAATTAGTGGTGCATTGCCATGCATGCACACTAGGCACCTCTATAGCATAGCTATAGAGGTACCTAGTGTGCAATGCAAAGCAATGCACACTACTGTTATTCTCTGCTTTTTTCTTCTTCTTCTTCCTTCCCGACTTTCGGTTCGTAACTCGTCTCACACCGTTGAGCGCACACTAACAAATGATACATCAAAACGTGCGGCTCGATCGGACTCGGTGTGCTATTATTTTGTTCTCCAGAATATTCACGTTTCGCGAAGAAATTCGCGAAAAACCGGCCGAAATTTTCCCATAGAGAATGGCTGGGAAATTTTCAAAAAAGTCGCAAATTCTCCCCCTTTTTCAAACATCAACTGCTCTGGCATACTTTCACCTAGAAACACCATTCAAACTGTAAAATGTAGACACAAGTCTCGTGTATTCGGGGTGTATTCAACTTTTTCATAAGTTGTGTAGTTTTTAAACTGTGAGCTCCAACTGATCATGAGTGATTTTGAAAAAAATCTGGGTTTTCAATGAGTGTGTATTGCGGAATGTTCCAGGCTAGAGTGGGAGGTTAGAGTGGAGAGGCTTTAAAAAAACTCTCTGAAATTTTTTCTTTACACGACGACTACGGCCACAAAATTTACTGTAGAGCAGAGAAATTCTCCAAAGTTGTAGCCACACTTGTCCTCTCTCTCACAATGTGTTCATTTTTTCTGTAGGATTTACAGTTTTTCTTTGGCGGGCCTTTTAGTGACAAGAGGAGCTCTCAACTGCTCCATTGACTCCAATGTTAATCGAGAAGAGGATTTTTGGAGAAAAGCAGAAAATCCCCTTTTATGAAACTCGCTGTAGAAGTCACATTTTAGACAGTAGGATAATAAAAAGTAGATGACTGTCTTCCTCAAAGCCTTCTCTCTTTGATGGGTCACTTTGTTTAGCAATACCATGTTTTGTTTATCCATGGATAGCAGTTGTTCGGCAGGCCCGATTCGGCCGAAAATGAGCTCGTCAGAGCACCTGTGAGCTGCCTCAGCGGAGGGAAAGCTCATCCCCATGGCAACCGTGACTACAAGAGCTGTGGCTCTCTCTCTCCCTATAATAACTGTATGTCTCTCTGTCTTTGTAATTAAAACTATAGCAGAAATATAGGGGTCAAAAGGGGGCTGTGCATAGCACAGCCCCCTTTTGACACAGACACACACTTACACACACACACACATACACATAGTCAATATTGTGCGGTGCGGTAGCACCGCACAATATTTAAAGAGGCACACAGACACACACACCCACAGAGGAACACAGACACACACAGGACAGAGGCACTCAAGCACAGACACGCACACACACACACACAATAGTCGATACTATTGACTCAGACCCACTCAGGTACACACAGACAAACACACACACACAATATTGTGCGGTGCGGGAGCACCGCACAATATTGAAAGAGGAACACAGACATGCACACACACAGAATAGTGCGAAGCTGGGTTGTGCGAAGCACAACCCAGTATTGACAGACCCACTCAGGCACACACAGACAGAAAGACACACACATACAGACACACACACACAGACACTCACTCATATAGATACACACTCAGATATACTTATACAAGAATGCATTGGTATCAATACTAGCAGTGCAAAGACACACAATATTACTAGCGGTGCAATGCACCACTCTCGCGATTTCCCAAAGGGAAATTGTCTAGTGATTAATGTTACTATAGCTGAAAACATAGTACAATAGCAATAGAAGAGACTATTGATCCCTGAACACCATGCAGTTCATGTAGGCTTTATGATGCAGTTACATTATGTCTTAAGTCTTGAACAGCAACACCCTGCTCCTCTCTACAAGAAACTCTCTACAAGAAACTCTCACAGAAACTCTCACAGACAGATTCAGGACACAGTTCATCTAACAATATGTCATTTTCTGCTGCTTCTCTAATGTCTGCGTAGTGCCGGTGGGTATACAGGTGACTTGTCTGTCTATACTATATATACCAACGCACACACACACACACACACACATAGACTTATCTAGCCATGCCCTCAACGTGCTTCCGTGCAATAAAACAAACTGAATTTTACTCTCTCACTCACACACACACATGCACACACATACTTCACACTACACTACTATCACGGACTGTTTCCATATCGATATTATCAGCAACCTTGTTTCCAGTGATTAACAGACACGTCTGGAGGGACTGCGAGCGAGCAGAGCTGCTGCTCTGTTTATATAACGTTATTGGTCTCACAGTAACGTTACTAGTAGTTGTGACTTATAGAGAACTGGGGCGTTTATTACAATTTCGGGAGAGTCTGCTGCCTTAACTTATCTTCAAAACCTTCTTCGTCTTTCTCTGCTCTCTGTGCTTTGCACCACCTACATTCCAACTTTGAGAAGAGTTTTTGTCCATCAGATCTTCATCAATACAGTAATGTGCTCTTTCCTCACACTCTGGTTTTCCTGTGACTTTGCAGTAAACATTATTTTCTGTGTTCACCTCTTTATTGAAAGTGAGGAGTGATATTCACTATCTCTCCATTGCCACAGACAGTTTTAGTTGTTGTTTCTGCAACAGATCAGCTGCTGCACAGAGAATCATTTTGACTCATGTTTCTTTTAGATCTCGTTCAACTTCTCTTGTGCTGTTAGACCTTAAATCCACAGAGTCCTGCTGTATGTTGGTCTCTTCTCTGCATCACACTGAGATAACAGTTACACCTGTCACCTGAATCAAGTATGAAGCTGATGGTGAAAGTTAAAGCTGACACTATATCATCATGTTCTGGGAGTAGAAGCTGTAAAATAACCAGGCTGGATGGAAGGAGGAAGCATTTTTTTCCTCCAACATTATTTCATCCTTATTTTCAGTTACTGGTATTTTCTCAGTCTGGGTCCAGAAACAAAACTTTCTTTGTTTACTACAATGACTTTAAGGTGATTCTTCATCTGTTTGTAAGTTTGTGTTTTAATTGTATTTCTTTTATTTCTCTCTCTTCTGTTGTGGGGCTCCTGTCTCCTGATCTCCTTCATCCTGGATCTTCTTCTTCAGATCCTAAAACAATGACTTATTTTTATGCTGGTGTGAGAGTTTCCATGCAAGTGTGTTTGTTAACTGTGAATCACATTGTGGTTAAGTTTGTGTTTGGGAGATTTCCTCCATGTGTTTATGGATAGAGATGAGTGTGTGTGTGTGTGTGTGTGTGTGTGTGTGTGTGTGTGTCCTTTGATGCCTTTGATGTTTCCATCTCTGCTCATGTTGATGGTGTGGAGTGTCCTGAAATGATATAGTGTCAGTTAAACCTTGCTGAAAATCATTGGTACATGTGCTGAGTTTGACATTGAGGAAACTTGATTTCACTTCAGCCCTGGTGGTACAACTCTCTGCATTTTCAGCATATGAGGTAACTCCTAATAATAATAAGCAATATATATCTATCTATCTATGTATATGAGTGTGTGTGTGTGTGTGTGTGTGTTTGTCCTTTGATGCCTTTGATGTATCAACATTCTACAGCCTGATGTCACAGGCTGCAGTAAGTGGACACACAGCCAGAGACAAGTTCAGAAGTCAAACAGGAGCAGAAACAGTTGGACTGGACATGACTTGCTCATGATTTAGGAAGAAAGAAGCACTCAGATATTTCTGCACAATTATTGACAAGGAAGGGAGGAGCTACTGCTGTTACAAGGACAAGAGGAAACTACAGGAAAGTCCAGATCACCTCCAAGGTTTTCAGTAAGTCAGTACATGTTAGTAGTTCATGTCAGTGTGTAGAAGTTAATTTTTTTTAAATGTTCACAAACACATCCAAATGATATGTTTGTGAAATTAGGACAAGTAATCATACCCATGACTGTGAGATATTCTCATGGTTGCTCAGCTTCTTAACTTTGTTTTGGTGTGATGCTCTGTAGTTTGTGTTAAAGCAAAGGATTTCTAGGAAGTCTGTACTGTCTGCAACAAGATCCTTTCTAAAGAAATTCTAATGGAAATGATGGAGCATAAAATCCACAGTCCCTGTCCTGTGGAAAAGTTGACTTCCAGAGTTGAAAAGAAGCAAACATGAGGCTTCAACAGTCTGAGTAGATCAAGTTTCTATCTTCCAGGTATTTTTAGTCCAAAATTCTCCTCTTTGTGTTTCTACACCTAATGTTTCCTTGCAAAGCTGTGGTGGAGAGATGGAAACACAGAGAGGAAATTCTGCACTAAAAGACAAACATTTGAAGATTCCCACTTGATGTTGTTTAACAATGCTGATGAATTTTGGAATTACTATTTGCACAGAAATAGGACTGTGGATTTTGTGGCCTATCATTTCCACAGAAATAGTTTAAAGAAGGGATCTCCTGGCAGCCAGTATGGACAGCAGGAAGAATTAGATCAAACACCAGTGCTTTGAATGTGGAAATGGGAATGTGAGTATATCTTTAAGTGATTTGGGTTTTTTATGCCTTTATTATGGACAGTAGAGAGATGACAGGAAATCAGGTGGAGGCAGAGGCATCAATGTTTCCAGTGGAAACTGAATTAGGGATGTTGTGGTAGATGTTCAGAAGCTTAAGGTTGTTACAGAGGTGTCCTGAAAAGTAGCATATTATGGGCTTTTTCTATTAGCACATAAGCTGTGATGGCATGCATTTCCATTACAGCCTCACAGGAGTTAGCAGGGTAGCTGTGCCAAATTGCACTGTGTTGGTCCTGCTTGGTAGCAGAGCTGACCATTGCCAACCTACGACATTCTCCTCCCTTTAGCTGTGTCTGCAGTCGCTACCCTCCTGTGTGTCTATGCTGTAGACTAGAGAGAAAGCTCTATTCTACCTGAACCTCTGTGATCTGGGGTTTACTTTCACTCCTCTGTTCCAGTTTGGACTTTCAGATATCAGCCTTATTTCACTGTTTACTGATCATTTTCAGCCACATCACAGCTGTTATGTTACTACTAATGCAAAGCAAACTTTTTGCTGTTTCTTTTAAACTATGAAAAGGTTGTAAGAAAATGAAATGTGTTTCTCAGTGAGTTAGCATCACTTTATTAGTGGTTCAGATGAACAAATCAGTTTGCTGTGCAGTAAAGTGGAAGAAACACTTGCACCATTGCAGCACAGCTTTAGTGACAGTGACTGTTCACAGCATGGCTTAATGTGAGTACACCTCCACAATGGAAAACACTATTTGTTAGAACGAGGAGTATATTGATTTTAGATGTCACATTTCCAGGCCGCTCACCTTCCCAGTTTAGTATAAGGAAGCTGGTATATTTGTTTGGAAAGCTTGCTCTGTGGTTTTGGAAGCCACGCCTCCTTGTCTCTTGTGGCCCCAGTCAAGTTCTCTACATCCTTGAGTCCCTGCCACATGCGCCGTGGGTCTGAGGTGTTGTAGTAATCCTCCAGCTTCAGTCTGTACTGTCTCTTGTCTGATGTCTGATGGATCTACAAAGGTCATATTTAGTCTTTTTGTATTCCTCAGCATTGCCTGAGACATAAGCAGCAGAGCGAGCACGTAGCATGGACCACACTTCACAGTTTATCCAGGGTTTGTTATTGGGGTAGGTTTTAATCTGTTTTGTGGGAATGATATTGTCCGCGCATGTGCTGATGTAACCAGTAACTGCTGCAGCATTCTCCTCTAAGTCCACAGTAGACTCCTCTCTTTGAACACCTCCCAGTCTGTGTTGTTAAAGCAGTCCTGAAGCATCTGTTCTGATTCTGCATTCCATACTTTAACAGTTCTGCAGACAGGTAGTGCTTGAGGAGCTAGAGGTCCAGTGTCAGTCCACTGTTGGTGGAGTCACAGACACAGACCAACAACAGGAGAACCTGGAGCTCCAGGAGTCATTAACATCAGAGTGTAATAGTATCTGTGACTTTACTGTAAATATTCCAGTTCTGGACGTCACAGCACAAAGTGGAGAGTGCTGTGTGTTATTTTAGGAAGTTCCATCAATGTACTGTAGCTCAGGTCTGTGATGTATGATGATACTTGATGTTTGGATTTCAGCCTCATTGTTCAGCTGTCAGACTCAGGCCTGTTAAGAGGACACTGATCTTTGGAACAGTTTTGTTTTCATAATAAGTCACATATGATCCATATTAAATACAGAGTCCAAACCTCACTGCATCACTAAACAATAACCTAAAGACAAACTTTACACTTACTTGTGCCGAGCAAATGAGGAGTGATTGGAAACATCCACTCTGAGGAAACGTTACAGTGCAGGCAGAGGTCAAGTTCATCTGATAGGCAGTGAAAACGGAGCTCAGTGAGGTTTGATCTCCAGCAGCTGTGGATGCAGCACAAGCTGAACAAGTTTAATAGACTGGCTTTGTAATGTTTCTGTGCAAATGCATCACAAATGAAGAAAGAGTCAGAAGAGTGAATGATGAATGAAGGGGTGTTACGCTGCCTTTTCATCGTTACCTGTTACAATAACTAGGTAGAAAAAATCATTGAACTCACTGTGCTGCTCAAAGGCTACTGACAATTACCAGCAACTATTAAGGTGGAATGTTTTCTTGCATGTTACTCAATGCATGCATTGATGTTGTGAACCAATCAATACACCTTAAATGTCGATATGACAAATATAAGCATTGGATTTATTGGCTCTCTCACAAGACTTTAGTCATGATTGTAGAAACCTGCTGCACTCTGCTGCATCATCTTCTACATAATAACAGCTGTTGTCTGTCCCACAATCTGCTCCACAGTTTATGATTTAACTTAGTTTTCTGAAAAGATAATGAAAGTCATTAAAGAATATTGTTGCCTTTGTAAATTAAAAGAATTCATTGCCTTAAATTGGTGTTTTCTAATAATCAAACATCAAATAAAATCAATAGTTCTCTTATACAAAGTGTGATTTATTTATTTAATCGATTCTTTCCTACACTCATACTTGACTTTGCAGGTCAAAAACAAATTTGACTATTTCTGAAAATGGGTCAAAAATATTTCTGAAGATCTTCCAGTTGAGGGAGCTGCTGGTACACATGTCCAGTACTGAATGTGTTTTCCATTCATCCAACTGGGTCTGTACTATCATCATGTCTGCACTTTGATGTAGTCATCTCTGGTGGCAAAGCAGGAAGGCTCATAGCAGTACATACCTGTGTGAACAACTGTTCTCTTTGATGAAGATGAACAAAACATCACACAGAAGTCGTCTTACTGACGAACACCTTCACTCAATCCTGAGGGTTTCCTCAGTTCAGAGCTGGACCCCAGACACAGATGAACACCAAGTGTCTGGCTCAGAGGATAGATAGACAGTATTTTATTAATCCCTCAGGAAGATTCCTCCGGGAAATTCAGTTTCCAGCAGTATCTTTACAGTACCATTAAAGAGTCAATGACAGATACAGTAAATAAGAGCAAAAGTTAAAATATGAAATGTAAAACAGCAGGAATTTAAAAAATAAAGTGAAGTGTAAAAGCTGCATAATCAACACAAATGTCCAAGATTGATTGTATAATGTTCAGGTAGAAAAGTGCAGTTATTGTTCAGTTGTATTGTTTAAAGTGCAGTTATTTTACTGTCCATTTGTATTGTTTAAAGTTTGAGGTGTGGTTATTTATTTTTTTTTATTGTTCATTTGTCTTGTTTGTTTAGTTGGAAACCTTCAGGCCTCCTCTGAAAAATATTACTGCAGCGGACTGAGCTTTAATGCTTTTTTTTCCTACAGGGCATCAGATTTTTCTTTGAAGTAAACTCTTCTCTGGCTGTTGTTTGCCTGTAGAAAAAAAAAAGGTTTTCAACTTAAATTACTCTGGAAACATTTCATAGCCATAAGAAATTAATGCAACTGATTGATTCATTTATTTATCGATTTATGTTTTATAGGAAATAACTTCTGTGCAGTGTTAGTTCCAGGTTCAATATATTCAATAAGGTAATTTTTGGTCAAAGGTCAATGTTTTCAGTAAACACTGGACCAGTCCGGCCCTCGACTTGGAGCATTTTTTAAATTTTGGCCCACTGTGTATTTGGGTTTGACAGCCCTGGATTAGATGCTTTGGATGAAAGTGTGCCAAGAAGACTTTCTGGAGACAGTGGACTGACTGACCATTGCCTGCATCTACAGAGAGCTGCTGAGAAGCCAACACAAAGGATCTTAGTAAAGTGTTGTTCCACTTGGACATCTTCAGTGCTTCTTGTCAGAGTGGAGGATGAGCAGCATTGTTCTGAAAGATATTCCTTCATTTAAGGAGCGCTGTCTAACATGTCGCTCCAAAACCTTCACTGAGTCCTCACATCCTGTGGTTGAGGACAGCTTCTCTTTTAGACCTTTTCCTCTCACCATCCTGATACAAAGGCCTGGTCCTGCTCAGCATTTGTATACATGTCACAGAGTCCAATAGGAGCTACTTGCAGTACATCTGCATGAAAGTGTTGTCCATATTGTGATTTGACCTGAGTTATCAGGTATGCAGACCAACTCCAAATGTATTTTTCCTGGCCTAGATCCATTAAGACCAATAAGAGTTATTCACTTATTCAAGCCCTCTGAACAGCTCTTATCAGTAAATGTTCCATTTCTTAGAAAAAGGAAAGCTGTGGATTTCTGTGACTCTTTTGTTGAATCTGTTTTTTTAATCTTTTTTCATTTTGTTGTGGTTTGAGCCCAAAATCGTGACAAGCATCATTACTGGAGTGGACGCCATCTCATGAGCAAACTGTGACTTGCACTGATTCCACACAGTATCATATTCCACAGCAGTGGAGTTTCCTGTCACCCACGGTCACATGTGTCCTGTCAGTGTCCAGCTGAAGCCGATGAAAATGAGCAGGAGATGCTAGTAACATCTGAAGTGTGGACTTCTTCAGAGCTGATTAGCTTCGTTATCTGTAGCTTTGTATTTCTTGCTCTGTGGTTGGGAGCCAAACATCCTATGAGGTATGAGAGGTTAGGTTTAACAGTGAGCTGAGGTAGAATGCTTAAGAGATGCTTTCCTTGATATGTCTGGGTATTAAAGGCCTGCATGCAGTGCATCGTTCCTGGTGACATTTTGTCTACCACCAATCCATCTGCCATCTTTGTCCAGAAATGTTTTGTTACATTGAGATGAAAATGGTTGATGACATTTTGGCTGATTCATGATTTAGTCCAGAGGAAAATATCCTGACAGCTGCTCAGAATATCAGTCACAGAGTCCTAACAGAAAAAGTCCTGCAGAGCTGTTCCCCCAGAGATGTACTTGATGCTCTCTATCTCACCTCCACAGTAACCAGGCTTCTGGAAGTGGATCTCCAGATGGTCCTGAAGGTCCTCGTCATCCATGATGTCCTTGATGTCCTTGATGTGATCCAGGAGGATGGTTCGGTTTATTCCACAGAGTCATGTTGGCAAACAAACCTCTGATGTCAAGTCAAGCTGACCACAGTTGTTCATCTATATTTGATTTTGATAATAACCACTGACCAGTATCACAGATGACTCATGTGGACTTCAATGTAAAACTCTGAACAGCACTGTTAATATGAAACAAGTGATGAAAACTATGATTGGATGTGATTGGAATAATGATTGTAATAAAATGACTCATCAAAGTCAAAGACAGATGTTGACTTTCAGATGTGTGTGTACAGGGTGTGTGTGTGTCTGTTTTAGGCTGTGTGATCAGGTGATCCTCAGGTGAAATCAGCTGTTTATTGCAGCCCTTGACTTTGGGTTTTCACCATGGTTTGTTGAGGGTTCAGTGAAGAACTGATGAGTTCTACTCTGCAGTGTGTGGAGGAACGCAGACCATAATAACCAGTCTCACTGCATTCCCTTTGAGTGGCTCTTTGCTTTGATTCTTTGTTCTGCCCTTATATCTTTTTCCCTCTTCTGTGATTGTCTGTCCCGCCCTGATTTGTTTCACCTGTTACACAGGTCCTTTGTGTATTTAAGTCTCTGTGTTTCCTTCATTCCTCTGAGTTTCCTCATGCTTCTACTCAGTTCCTGTTCATGTTTTACTGGCAACAGGAATTGTCATGTTTTATACTTATTCTACATTATGAAGCTTGTCTGAAGTCACAATGACAGGGGGCCTAGCACCATTATGGTCTATCTGCACACATATCTGCTTTCATTCAAGATACAAATATGAAACTGATGGAAACAGTAAGTGATGTATCCACATTAATGTGAAGCCTGAATGTTTGTGTTGAAGACATCGCTGTTGAAATGGAGAATTTAGTTCCATTGGAGCTCAGCTGATTATTGATCAGCTGATTCAACTGATCAATAATCAATAATAATGAAAACAGCAGCAGAGTGTTTGTGTGTTCACACTGGGAGTCATGAGGAGGTTTCATGTCTTAATAATATTTCAGCATGTGAACTTCTGTCTGACTGAGACTCGTCCAACCAGTCACACTGCATATTTGGATAATGAAGAGACCACACACACACACACCTCTCTGGGAGTTTACTTTCATTTTGACCAAACTTTGTGGCGCAGATGATTTTCTCCATCTGAGGGTAAATGTCAGCAGTTTTAATGTTTTACTCATCAGCTCTCTCTGTTGTTACCTGGATTTTCTGACCATTGATTTATGGTGTTTTTTTTTTTCAGGCTTTTTTTTGTGTGTGTCAGTTAAAGTTCACTCACACAAGCAGCTGAGGAAAAAGAAGCTTGAACTGAAGAACTAAGAGCCTTTCCTACACTGACAGGAGAGAGCTGCAGAGGGATGAAGTTCATGGGAAAAACTGAGTAAGTGGAGCTCTTGATTGGTTTGATTTGTCTTCATTAAAGGGACATGGTTTTCTCTAGTTTGTGGAAAATGTTGACAGTGACGTCACTAGTTCTTCTGGTTATTTTAGTTGGAGAAACTGGTTTATTACAAGTGTTTTACAGTTGGATGGAGTCGTTGAAACAGTCGTCGTCTCAAACTGAAATATCAGCTTGGAAACTTTAGAGGACATTCATGTTTATTTATTTATTTAACCTTCATTTAACCAGGTAAGTAAGTTGAGAACCAGTTCTCATTTCCAACGACAACCTGGCCAAGAGGCAGAAGCATGAGGCATGTTATACAATAATTCAACAAACACGATAAACAATAAACGATAATCGCGATACAGAGCATTCACATAAACACATGAAGTTCACTCTCATAAATATATACAATACATACAACAAGGAGATCCCACAAGCAAATTAGAAGCAGGTGCACTGAAAACAATTGAAGTTAAGGTTTTAGTCTCTTGGAGATACAGAATGTTCACTGAATAAAATCTTTGTTACCTTTTGTGATCCAAGCAGATAAAAACATTTTTATCAGTTTTCTGACGTTCGTGTTTTTGTGGGGTTGTCGTGGCGTTACCGTGCCAAACCCAACCCAAATCCTGCTTCGTAGTACAGGCATACACACACACACACACATAAAAAAAAGTTTTAATATTAATGTAAAGGCTTTATTGAAATTGCCAGTCTTTTATTTTGAAAAGCATGTACAAGTTGTTTGGAATCTAATATTTTTTTAGTGAAAAGTAACTTTTATTGCAGTGCTGCACTGAAACTCGTGTTTCCATTTTCTGCTTCTTTATACTTTGACTTCACAACTTTTCAGAGGGAAATATTTCACTGTTTTACTACATTTATTTCACAGCTACAGTTACTTTTCAGATTGAGATTTGAAATAAAAACCAAATGAGTCTGTTCTGCATGATCAGCACTTTGACTTTTGAAGTATATTTTACTGATTACACTTGTGGACTTTTACTCAAGTAAAATTAGAAAGCAGGATTTTTAGATTGTGTCGGATAAAACCAGTGGATCTCAGTCTGTCTGTCAGTGAATGGAAATGCTCGTCCCTGGATCCTGTGTGTGCTGCTCTGCACTTCACTGCAGCTTCATGACCCCATCTAGTGGACTGACAGTGGAAGTACAGCAGCTGATGGCAGCTTCCTCTGCCTCACACTGCTGTCTGACTGCATTCAACTGACACTGATATGAAAGAGGAAAGAAGAGCCAATCAGTGGAGGAGCAGCTGATATTTCTACAGGACAAATGATGGAGAGGATGATTTTAGTTGATGTGCAGATGAATGATTTATGTTTTCTCTCCAGATGAAGGTAGAAAGTGTGTGTGAGCTGATGTGGATGTGAATTCAGCATCATGAATCAGTGTGAGGACAGAGAGGAGGGAGCCCCTCCCCCTAAAAGCAGTCTGTGTGGGGACCATGAGATCCAGACCAAAGCTCAGAGGTGAGATGAGGATCTCTAACTGTCCATGACTCTTCTCCATGTCAGAGCTCAGCACTCACATCACTGCACCATCATTATTCACACTCAAAGCTCTGTGTGTGTTGTGTTGAAGGCCAGAGCAGCAGCACACACCAGACTCTGCTGGACCTGGACCTGAGCCCAGCTGTGTGTCCATGAAGAGTGACAGGTCAATGCGTGGCCTCATTAATTTTCAAAGACAGCCTCCCTCTGCTGCAAAGAAGTGAGCTGCACCTGACTACATGTTTTTTTTCTTTACTATGAGAACATTGTATGAATAATAGGTATGTTGTCCCTGTCCCCATGTCCCTGATGGTCTTAATCTCTGTGTTCACCAGGATCCATCAGAGACCAGACTTCCCTGGACCTGAGCCCAGCTGTGTGTCCATGAAGAGTGACATGTCAATGCGTGGCCTCATTAATTTCAAAGGACAGCCTCCCTCTGCTGCAAAGAAGTGAGCTGCAGCTGAGTTTAAAATGTATCAGACAGCTGTCCTGTATAACTGGTCTTCTATGAAAGATGAAGTGATTGTGTTTTGTCTCCAGGCTTCATGAATGACACAGTATATGAACATGATCAGGCTGAAACACAGGCTTTAGTGGCAAAGTTGATGTTTCTCTTTTCAAGAAAAGCACTTCTTATGTTCTTATATGTGTCATTCAGATCAGAACTAAAACTCCCTGTAACTCAGCACCTTTCCAGTTCCAGTGTTTGTGTTAGTGTCCTGTAGCAGAGGTGAGACTTCTGTCAAACCCAGTGTGAGTCCTTAAACTCATCATTTAAAAGGTGGACTTGTTGTGATGACTCTAGGTCATGAGGTACAGAACTGATTACTTGTTTCCTCTCATTGAGAATGTCACAGCACAGTAGTGTTTGCTTTAATCAGGACAGTCACCACAGAACATAAAAGCAGCTGTTGTTTGTGTACAAAGCATAAAACACTCACAGATGCTGCAAACATAATGTGAGCTAATTCTTCATGATTCCTCCACAGAGTGGACCAGGAGAGCTCAGAGGTTCCCAGTGCTCAGTCTGCCCAGCAGCATCAAACACACCTGGACTCCATATTTATGGTCTGTACATGGACAACAACTACTTTGACATCTGTTGTGTTGACAATAATCTCCATGCTGCACTTTTTAGAGCAGTGGATTGTCAGTGTGTCCAACATGGATCTGATGTTTGGCTCCATGGTTTTACTTTGATTGTGTCATTCATATAGTTTTCTGTTCCAGCTGCTGGAGGAGAACATTGTCACTTTTGTGAAGAAGGAGCTGAAAAAGATCCAGAAGGTTGTGAGTCCAGATTACCCAGAATGCTCAGAGAGTCAGAGGGAGGATGAGGAGGTATTGGATGGTGAGGATGAAGAGCAGAGGAGGAGCAGAGAGGCTTTTGTGAAGATCACAGTGAACTTCCTGAGGAGAATGAAGCAGGAGGAGCTGGCTGACTGTCTGCACAGCAGTAAGAGGATTTCTCTAAAGATTCAACATGATGGACAAATGGGACATTTACTAACATCTCAAGACATGGAGGGAAATATGTTCATGTGTGTTCTTTAGGGGGATGAACATGTCATGTTTTCTAAATGAATCAGTCATTGATGTTGTTTCTTGTTCATTCAGGACATGTTGCTGCAATTTGTCAACGTAAACTTAAATCTACTCTGAAGAAGAAGTTCCAGTGTGTGTTTGAGGGGATCTCTAAAGCAGGAAACCCAACCCTTCTGAATCAGATCTACACAGAGCTCTACATCACAGAGGGAGGGGCTGGAGAGGTCAATGATGAACATGAGGTCAGACAGATTGAAACAGCATCCAGGAAACCAGCCAGACCAGAAACAAGCATCAGACAAGAAGACATCTTTAAAGTCTCACCTGGAAGAGATGGACCAATCAGAACAGTGATGACAAAGGGAGTGGCTGGTATTGGGAAAACAGTCTTAGCACAGAAGTTGACTCTGGACTGGGCTGAAGACAAAGCCAACCAGGACATACACTTCATATTTCCATTCACGTTCAGAGAGCTGAATGTGCTGAAAGAGAAAAAGTTCAGCTTGGTGGAACTTGTTCATCACTTCTTTACTGAAACCAAAGAAGCAGGACTCTGCAGGTTTGAAGAGGTCCAGGTTCTGTTCATCTTTGACGGTCTGGATGAGTGTCGACTTCCTCTGGACTTCCACAACACTGAGATCCTGACTGATGTTACAGAGTCCACCTCAGTGGATGTGCTGCTGACAAACCTCATCAGGGGGAAACTGCTTCCCTCTGCTCGCCTCTGGATAACCACACGACCTGCAGCAGCCAATCAGATCCCTCCTGAGTGTGTTGACATGGTGACAGAGGTCAGAGGGTTCACTGACCCACAGAAGGAGGAGTACTTCAGGAAGAGGTTCAGAGAGGAGAAGCAGGTCAGAAGGATCATCTCCCACATCAAGACTTCACGAAGCCTCCACATCATGTGCCACATCCCGGTCTTCTGCTGGATCACTGCTACAGTTCTGGAAGATGTGTTGCAAACCAGAGGGGGAGGAGGGCTGCCCAAGACCCTGACTGAGATGTACATCCACTTCCTGGTTGTTCAGTCCAAACTGAAGAACGTTAAGTATGATGGAGGAGCTGAGACAGATCCACACTGGAGTCCAGAGACCAGGAAGATGATTGAGTCTCTGGGAAAACTGGCTTTTGAGCAGCTGCAGAAAGGAAACCTGATCTTCTATGAATCAGACCTGACAGAGTGTGGCATCGATATCAGAGCAGCCTCAGTGTACTCAGGAGTGTTCACACAGGTCTTTAAAGAGGAGAGAGGACTGTACCAGGACAAGGTGTTCTGCTTCGTCCATCTGAGTCTTCAGGAGTTTCTGGCTGCTCTTCATGTCCATCTGACCTTCATCAAGTCTGGAGTCAATCTGCTTTCAGAAGAACAATCAACCTCCAACTGGTCTAAACTGTCCACAGACAAACCCGATCCAACACAGCTCTACCAGAGGGCTGTGGACAAGGCCTTACAGAGTCCAAATGGACACCTGGACTTGTTCCTCCGCTTCCTCCTGGGTCTTTCACTGCAGACCAATCAGACTCTCCTACGAGGTCTGCTGACACAGACAGGAAGTGGCTCACAGACCAATCAGCAAACAGTCCAGTACATCAAGAAGAAGATTGAAGAGACTCCCTCTGCAGAGCAAAGCATCAACCTGTTCCACTGTCTGAATGAACTGAATGATCGTTCTCTAGTGGAGCAGATCCAACAGTCCCTGAGTTCAGGACGTCTCTCCACAGATGAACTGTCTCCTGCTCAATGGTCAGCTCTGGTCTTCATCTTACTGTCATCAGAAAAAGATCTGGACGTGTTTGACCTGAAGAAATACTCTGCTTCAGAGGAGGCTCTTCTGAAGCTGCTGCCAGTTGTCAAAGCCTCTAACAAAGCTCTGTAAGTGTATAGATAGTTGGATTTATTCATCATTATATAAAGACTCTGCTGTTTTATTCAGCAGGAGGGAAAATAAATTCCTCTCTGCTTTAATTCCTTATCATCATCTCTGAGCTCTGAGCTTCATCACATTGAATCTGAATTAAAATAATGGATCCTACATTAAAGAGCCAAGTCTCAGCTTTAATTTGAGCAGGTTGACATCAGTATAGAAAGAACTGTGTGGGAGATTCAGCCCTTTTAGTGGTTCAACAGTAACTGGACAAATACACATGAAGTGAAACAAACTCATCAGATTTAATATTTAGTGTAAAATCCTTTGCAGTCATTGACTGTAGTATTCATTATTATATTTTAAAGTGAATGTGCTGAGATCCCAAATAACATATCATGTCTAACTGTCCAAATACTTACGGCCTTGTCTGTACATGTCTATTACTGATTGTGTCATATTTAACTGTCATGTCTCCAACTTGTTGAGTATAAAACAGAAAGGATTTGAATCAGAGTCAATGAAAGATGATCATCACTGTAGAAACTCCTCATTGGTTAGCAGGTGGATAAAGAGCTGATATTTCTGCTTCACTCAACAAATCTGTGTTTGATGTTTGGCCCAGTTTTCAAATGCAGGTCTGTTAGTTTGCTGTGAGCTGCAGAACAAACTGAGAGTTTTGTTCCTTTGATTGTCCTTTCAACACAAATGTTATTTGACTTTTTCTTCATTGTTTCCTCTTCAGACTGAGCAGCTGTAACCTCTCAGAGAGAAGCTGTGAAGCTCTGTCCTCAGTTCTGAGCTCCCAGTCCTCTAGTCTGAGACACCTGGACCTGAGTAACAACAAGCTGCAGGATTCAGGGGTAAAGCTTCTGTCTGCTGGATTGAAGAGTCCACACTGTAGACTGGAGACTCTGAGGTCAGTTCACTGTCTGTTACTGTTGTAGATCTTATATCTTTAATCCACAACTGAACCTGGTTTATCTTCATCCAGAATTTGAATCCATTCATCTTGAATGAATGAATGAATGAGATCTGAAATAGTTGTTGTTCCATATTGTGACTTTTTCTTATCTCAGACTAAGAATTATTCCTTCAGTTTCACTTCATTTCAGTCAGTTGTCATGAATAATGTCTGTTGACTTCAATGAAACCTTCAGAACTCACACACTGGTATTTGTCACAGTCAGCAGACTAATGTTTTCTAAATGAAGTGTAGAAAATGTCCAGTGTGAGTTGTTCAAAGTCCATTTTTATCACAACAATATACAGAAGATCCTCAGAACTAATATTTGTGCCAATCAATTGAAAAACACTTTAAGTTCATTCAGTGTGTGTGTGTGTGTGTGTGTGTGTGTGCGTTTTGATATTTAACACAAGTGTGTAAATTGTGGTCTTTTCTCATTGAGTTGAATTGACTTGTTAAATTGTTAAGGAGCAAAGACTTAAAGGACCACACTGTTGGTTTATAGATAGATAGATAGATAGATAAACTTTATTCATCCCTCAGGGGGAAATTGTTATGTTACAGCAGCAAGTAAAACAGTCACACAAAGAAAGGAAAGGACAAGTTGACAGCTAACTGGCAGCACTTAGCAACTCTACAAAATACAGTGTAACAAGGTATAAAGGCATAAAGAGTGAATATATATATTCACTCTACATATATATATGTGACAAGAAAAATAACAATAATATTAATAATAAGATTAAAAAAATAAAATGTACAATAATATATACAATGTAAAAATATAACCTGTCAGGTGTGCAGTGTGTACATTTATAATAGAAAAATAGAGCCATGGTTCTCTAATGGTGGTATGTACAGTTGTGCAGCAGTGTATAGTTATGTACACATAATATACATATACTAGGGGTGTGCGATATGACGATATTAGATCGTGAAGGATTAGAAAATGTTGACGATCTGCCAGAGGAGAGAGATCGTATTATCGTCTATAGGACACATTCTATTAATTGCAGCTCTATGCTTGCACACAGACGCACGAGGTTTTTTTTTTCCTTGGGCAACTAACAGCCCGCTTCACGTGAACATGACCAACCAATCATGGTGAAGTATGAGCAGTGCTGTTTTTTTTTTTTTTACTAGCCTCGTTGTTTTAGTCAAGGTGTAGCGGGTAGCCATGGCTGACAACGAAAGTGAAAGCTTGGAGTTGGTCCCCAAAAAGAACTCCAGTCGTATGGACAGTGTTGGGGAGTAACGGAGTTCATGTAACGGCGTTACGTATTCAGAATATGTAACGCCGTTTCTGTCTTGGCCAACACATTCCTGTCCCGGCTCTGTTTTACCGGCTGCGGCTCAAGCTCTCGCTCCTGCTGCTCCTCGTCCGACTCCATTCTGACCGACTGATCAGGCGAATAGCTCGTTTATTTCCGTTTGTTTTCGTGGAGCTGGGGCTTCTGGGAAACGCATCGGGTTGCCTTTGTTCATTTTAGAGAATAAATATAAACTCGTGGAACAGAGAAGTATCGTCACGTAATCCATTGATTTCAACAATGTAACTGTATTCTGAATACTATCTATTTAAACTGTAACTGTAATGGAATACAGTTACTCTGAATTTGTACTCTGAATACGTAACGTCGTTACATGTATTCCGTTACTCCCCAACACTGCGTATGGAACTGGTTTGGGTTTTCTCCAAACGACAAAGCGCAAACACAACGAACCTCTTTAACCACCTGAAGAGGCAGCATCCGAAACTATTAGCTGAGAGCCAAGCAGCGAGGCCAACCACACATCAGCCAGTGGTAACGGCTAAAGACATTACACAGAAACAACCAACTATAACACAAGCCTTTGATAAAAGCACGCTGTGTGAGAGAAGTAGCAAACGGTGGAAAGAGGTGACTCTTTTATCTTTAGGGCTAAGTTTTTACAAAGAAAATAGTTTGGTTCTAAATTAACTTCACTGTAAAAATGAACTGTGATAAAATCGTGATTGTGATTTTACCATTAAAAAATCGTGATGTGATATTTTTGCCACATCACCCACCCCTAACTGAAGTTAATGAGAGCTGTGTTTGACTTTTAGTATCTGACTGTTTTTAAGCTGCATCCTGTTGGTTCAGGTGTTTGGAGTTTCCATTTTCCAAACTTGTACATTCTCAACCTTCTTCAGCTCTGAACAGATGATGAAACACTCAACGCTTTCAAGCAGGAACTTTGTCTCCTAAACTCACATCTTTTATTCTTTATTCAGGTTGAGGCGCTGCAGTTTGTCAGAGATCAGCTGTGCTTCTCTGGCCTCAGCTCTGAAGTCCAACCCCTCCCATCTGAGACACCTGGACCTGAGTAAAAACAACCTGCAGGATTCAGGAGTGAATCATCTGTGTGGTTTTCTGCAGAGTCCAGACTGTGGACTGGAGACTCTGAGGTCAGACTCCATTGTTTACTTGTGTGCTGAGATGAATATGATGTGAAAGTTGTGCTTTATTCAGTATTTATTAGGTCAAATCTCCTTCAGAATTTCTAACATTCAAAGTGTGAAATGGTTGAAAGGAAGTTGTGAAAGTGCTGACTCTGATTTTCAAAGTGATTTTTAAAGCTTTGAAAATGATTTGGATTCTGACTCTTACAGTCCACATTGACAGTGTCAGCAGTTTGACTGAGTTGAGCTTGTGTTATTCACAAAGTCTCATTGAGATCAGGATGTTTGACAAGAACTGATCTGTACAACACGTGTGAGCAGGTCTGAAGGCACAAGTGTTCATAGCTGCTCCCAATGGCCTCACTCACAGGCACAGTGAAAAGCCTGCTGTCACAGAGAGGACACGTGACCATGGTTTAAATACGGAGAGGACATTTTCACACAGTGTCTCCTGAAGACATTCATAGAGCTACACTCAGCTGCTGAGCTGAACAGGGACACAAATATTTGTGGAACCAATGAAAACAGAGCAGAGAGAGAAGTTCAAACCCTGGCTCCTTTCTCAGCTCCACACAGCCAACCAATCACTGAGCCCACTGGGTGTCAACGTCCCACTGTGTCTTTGTCACAGGGACACAAACTGTGGGACACAGACCCCCCCCCCCTAAGCTGACACCCACCAGGAAGGTGGGGCCAGGAATCCCAGAATGCAATGCTGGAACAGCAGATTCAAATGTGTGAGCAGAGAGTGTTGGATGAAGCTGAACTTGCTTTGGACCAAAGACACATGACTGGAATGTGATGAAATGTCTCATTCAACACACTGCACATGTGCTGAATGTCTGCAGCTTCTCAAACTCTCAACACAAACTTCAGTCACACTCAAAACATCAAAGGCTCAAACTATGATTTCACACAATATGAAAGATTTCATTTGAAACCTTAGTGAACACTTTGAAAACTTTCTTCCAAACTGTTAAACCTGAGTGTGAATGTGGGACTTTTTGAAGGAGATTTGAGCTCAGAGATTTGATGCTGATCCACACTGAGCATCTTGTTCAGCTTCATATTTCAAACTCATTGAATGAAGATTCAAAATCCAACACTTGCTAATTGACTCTTTACTTTGGAACAATTTCATCTTCACCTTCAGTTGACTTTTATATTTCTTCACATACAAAGCAAATATTCCACATTAAGACAGAAAGAAATGTTTCTTCACTCTGTGCTTTATGATCTGTGATGTTTATAGTGACTGAAGTTAATGAGAGCTGTGTTTGACTTTTAGTATCTGACTGTTTTTAAGCTGCATCCTGTTGGTTCAGGTGTTTGGAGTTTCCATTTTCCAAACTTGTACATTCTCAACCTTCTTCAGCTCTGAACAGATGATGAAACACTCAACGCTTTCAAGCAGGAACTTTGTCTCCTAAACTCACATCTTTTATTCTTTATTCAGTTTGAGTTACTGCAGTTTGTCAGAGATCAGCTGTGCTTCTCTGGCCTCAGCTCTGAAGTCCAACCCCTCCCATCTGAGAGACCTGGACCTGAGTGACAACAGGAACCTGCAGGATTCAGGAGTGAAGCATCTGTGTGGTTTTTTGCAGAGTCCAGACTGTGGACTGGAGACTCTGAGGTCAGACTCCATTGTTTACTTGTGTGCTGAGATGAATATGATGTGAAAGTTGTGCTGACAGTAAAGTGCAGACATCACACTGATATTATACTGATCCACACTGAGGATCTTCATGGTAAAGTCTGTTTTCTTCTTCTGTGGTTTAGTCCACTGACTGTGGCAGAGCAATGTTGAGCTACAGATTTCAAAGCTTCATTTAACAAGAAAAAAGCTTCACTCTTTAAATCACATCCAAGTTTTTTCCACACTCACATCAACAAATATATATTCAGTATTTTCTTCTTCCAACACGACTAGAAAGTGATGAGACTAAAGTCAAAGTGACTCAGATACAGCTCTGGAAAAAACTGAGAGACCACTGCAAATTCTTCTGAAATCAATATCTCTACAGGTATGACAGCCATTCCATTCCTGTGTATGTTGAATTCCAACACAAGCACACCTCAGTCTACTTAATGAGGTACTGATTAGGTGATCACCTGAACCAAATCCTATTTAATGAGGAAAAGTATAAAAACCACTGCTGTGGTCATCACTATGCTCTTGCAATAGGACTGGATGGATGGCACAAACAGTGCTGGTAGTACCTCAAAAGTAATAGCAATCAATAAAATAACTATTGACCATGGCAAAACAGTTGAAAAGAAAAGTTTTGTTTGAGGAAAAGAGAGAAAAAAGAGGAAAATTCTGGCTTTACTGGCAGAGGGATACAGTGAGCGTCAGGTTGCTTCCATCCTTTAAATTTCTATGTTGGCTGTTCATAAGAACAAGGTCAAGCAGCAGACACTGGGGACAACAAAGCTACAGGCTGGCAGAGGGCGAAACGACTCTCCACTGACCAGGATGACCGTCAACTCATTCCAATGTCACTCAGCAACCGTAGGATGACATCAAGTAACCTACAAAAAGAATGGTAAATGGCAGCTGGGGTGAAGTGCACGGTGATAACGGCTCGAAACAAGCTTCTTGGGGCAGAGCTCAAGTCGTGTAAAGCTAGAAATAAGCCCTTCATCAATGAGAAGCAAAGAAGAGCCAGGCTGAAGTTTGCAAAAGACCATAAGGATTGGACCATAGAGGAGTAATAGTTAGACGGAGACCTGGAGAGGCCTACAAGCCACAGTGTCTCGCACCCACTGTGAAATTTGGTGGAGGATGGGTGATGTGCTTCAGCAAGGCTGTAATCGGGCAGATTTGTCTTTGCGAAGGACGCATGAATCAAGTTACGTACAAGGTTATCTTGGAAGAAAACTGGCTTCCTTCTGCTCTGACAATGTTCCCCAACTCTGAGGATTGTTTTTTCCAGCTGGACAATGCTCCATGCCACACAGCTTGGTCAATCAAGGTGTGGATGAAGGACCAGCCCAATCTCCAGACCTGAACCCAATTGCAAACCTCTGGAATGTGATCAAGAGGAGGATGGATGGTCACAAGCCATCAAATATACCTGAGCTGCTTGAATGTTTGCATCAGCAACGTGAAAGACTGGTGGAGAGCATGGCAAGATGCTTGAAAGATGTTATTGAAAATCGGGATTATTCCACCAAATATTAATTTCTGAACTCTTCCTAACTTAAAACATTAGTATTGTGTTGTTTAAAAATGAATATGAACTTGTTTTCTTTTCATTATGTGAGGTTTGAGAACACTGCATCTTTTTTGTTATTTTGACCATTTGTCATTTTCTGCAAATAAATGCTCCAAATGATAATATTTTTATTTGGAATTTGGGAGAAATGTTGTCAGTAGTTTATAGAATAAAACAAAAATGTTCTTTTTACTCAAACACATACCTATAAATAGTAACAACGGAGAAACTGATCATTTTGCAGTGGTCTCTTCATTTTTTCCAGAGCTGTATTCAGAACAAACTCAGCATGTTTGTTAAATGTCGTCACCGTAACATGAAGTGAAAATCTTTTCCATTTTGTCTCAATCATTTGTTGACTTTCCTCCAAACTTCAGCCTGACATGTTTGTTCTCTGTCAAAACTTTAGGATCTTTAGTAGAATCTGAAACAAATGTCAACAACATGAGTTTGTATAGATGGAGCCACTGGTGGAGCTGGAAGAGTTTAAGAGCTGAAGTCACTATGTCTTTATTGAAGCAGCAGCATGTTGTCATTAATATTAATGAGAGCTGTGTTTGACTTTTAGTATCTGACTGTTTTTAAGCTGCATCCTGTTGGTTCAGGTGTTTGGAGTTTCCATTTTCCAAACTTGTACATTCTCAACCTTCTTCAGCTCTGAACAGATGATGAAACACTCAACGCTTTCAAGCAGGAACTTTGTCTCCTAAACTCACATCTTTTATTCTTTATTCAGGTTGATTTACTGCAGTTTGTCAGAGATCAGCTGTGCTTCTCTGGCCTCAGCTCTGAAGTCCAACCCCTCCCATCTGAGAGACCTGGACCTGAGTGGAAACAACCTGCAGGATTCAGGAGTGAAGCATCTGTGTGGTTTTCTGCAGAGTCCAGACTGTGGACTGGAGACTCTGAGGTCAGACTCCATTGTTTACTTGTGTGCTGAGATGAATATGATGTGAAAGTTGTGCTGACAGTAAAGTGCAGACATCACACTGATATTATACTGATCCACACTGAGGATCTTCATGGTAAAGTCTGTTTTCTTCTTCTGTGGTTTAGTCCACTGACTGTGGCAGAGCAATGTTGAGCTACAGATTTCAAAGCTTCATTTAACAAGAAAAAAGCTTCACTCTTTAAATCACATCCAAGTTTTTTCCACACGCACATCAACAAATATATATTCAGTATTTTCTTCTTCCAACACGACTAGAAAGTGATGAGACTAAAGTCAAAGTGACTCAGATACAGCTCTGGAAAAAATTGAGAGACCACTGCAAATTCTTCTGAAATCAATATCTCTACAGGTATGACAGCCATTCCATTCCTGTGTATGTTGAATTCCAACACAAGCACACCTCAGTCTACTTAATGAGGTACTGATTAGGTGATCACCTGAACCAAATCCTATTTAATGAGGAAAAGTATAAAAACCACTGCTGTGGTCATCACTATGCTCTTGCAATAGGACTGGATGGATGGCACAAACAGTGCTGGTAGTACCTCAAAAGTAATAGCAATCAAAAAAATAACTATTGACCATGGCAAAACAGTTGAAAAGAAAAGTTTTGTTTGAGGAAAAGAGAGAAAAAAGAGGAAAATTCTGGCTTTACTGGCAGAGGGATACAGTGAGCGTCAGGTTGCTTCCATCCTTTAAATTTCTAAGATGGCTGTTCATAAGGACAAGGTCAAGCAGCAGACACTGGGGACAACAAAGCTACCGAGCTGAAGTCACTATGTCTTTATTGAAGCAGCAGCATGTTGTCATTAATATTAATGAGAGCTGTGTTTGACTTTTAGTATCTGACTGTTTTTAAGCTGCATCCTGTTGGTTCAGGTGTTTGGAGTTTCCATTTTCCAAACTTGTACATTCTCAACCTTCTTCAGCTCTGAACAGATGATGAAACACTCAACGCTTTCAAGCAGGAACTTTGTCTCCTAAACTCACATCTTTTATTCTTTATTCAGTTTGAGTTGCTGCTGGTTGTCAGAGATCAGCTGTGCTTCTCTGGCCTCAGCTCTGAAGTCCAACCCCTCCCATCTGAGACACCTGGACCTGAGTGTAAACAACCTGCAGGATTCAGGAGTGAAGGATCTGTCTGATCTTGTGAAGAGTCCAGACTGTGGACTGGAGACTCTGAGGTCAGTAGAGGGTTGGAGTCAGTCCATGCTGCTTTCATCAGTATTGTACTAAACACAGTTCGTATCAAAGCAAAGATCCAGTGTCTCCTGTAAACCTCCAACCTTCTCAGTGGCTGCTTTCCTCATTGAAGCTGTGAGAGGAGAACGGGGACAGGCCTCAGGATGGGACAGAAAGACAGAGACACAGAGGACAGTCAGCCAATCACAGCAGCCACAAGCTAATTGTGATCTGTTGTTGTGTTCATGTCAACAGGAAATAAAGCTGGATCACAGCTGACAGCCTCACAGGATGTGTAGAGACAGTTGTCCTCATTGGTCCAACTGTCCTACCATCACATCTAATCTGAGACTGTTTGTTGTCTCATTTCAACACTAAAGAATTGATGAGTTTGATCTTTGTCACAGCTCTGAGATCAGTCTGACTGCAGCCTGCAAATCACTGGCTCTGATTTCAGAGAAGCATCATGACATTTTGTCAGCATGTGGTCTGATACAGAGCAGAACCTCTGCTGAAGTCCAGTGATCACATCTGTATATCTGTCCATCTGTCAGATACTTTCAGTGACAGCCTCCATGTTTATTTGTCAGCTGATATTTCAGAAGCAGATCAGATGTTCATCAACACACAGAGACTCTTTCTTTAAATGGAACATGAGTTGACATGTAACAGCAGTGAATCCATCACTAAACTGTTTGTGCAGTAATGAAGCTTCATGACTCAGCAGTTTATTTCCACTGTGGACTTGAGTGAAATGTTCAGAGTAAACAGACTTGATGCTAAAAGTCTCTGCAGGTGTGTGAGCTTCCAGCTCAGTGTCTTCACTCCAATACGTTAACATGAGAGCTGAGAGGAAGCTGCTACACTACACAGCTGCTCCACTTCTGCTCTGAACAGGACTGAAGTCCCTGCTGCTCTTTATACTGGATGTGCTGCATCAGTGACTGACAGCTGATGAAGTGAGTCTCTGTAAACACTGATTTATCACCTCTGTTGTCTGTCTTCTTCTCTCAACAGCTGGTGGTAATGATCTTTCTAAAGGAGAGAGTGAAGAGGACGGTGTGTGTGTTGAGAGAGGACGAGCTGTGTCCTGATGATCCAGAGAGGTTGAAGCAGCAGCAGCTCTGATTGGTCCATGTTACTGGGAGGTAGAGTGGAGAGGAGAGCTTCATCCAGCAGTGACTGACAGAGGAACCAGAAGAAGTGGAGAAGACTCTCAGTGCTGCAGTCTGAACTGCTCTGAGAACAGCTCCACTGTCAAGTCCACCATCATCCCTGTGTGTTCCTCTGGATCTGAAAGAGAATCATCAGTGTATCTGGACTGCTCTGCTGCTGCTCTGTCCTTCTACACAGTCTCTGCAGACACACTGAGACTCCTCCGCCTCCTCCACCCTCCACCTGGAATTTGTCTTTATTTATTCATTCACAGATGCTGAACCCAAAGTGATAAATCAGATTAATCAGCTCCATCATGTGGTGTGATGGAGCAGATCTTGGAGGTTCATAGTTATGCAGTAAGTTGAGGCATCATTATGTGTCTGCTGTACAAAGTACACAAGACATATATTATTATTCACCATACTTCTTCTTTAGTCCTGATGAACGTTCTAATTAAATATGTTTCAGTCTCTTTACCTTGCTCTGACTGACAGGCATTATGTTGGACCTGTGTGATGAACAAATGTCATGTAAACTGTCTTTTACATTACTGTTAGCAGCTGATGTTACTTCAGTGAAAGTCTGTAGCATTGTCAGCAAAATGTTCTTTAATTATCAAAGTAAAAGTAGGTAATGTGAAGGCAGCATTTAAATATTTTATTCAGCTGCATAGAACTATTTTTACTCATTTTATAAACTGCAAGGTGTTTTGTATAAATGTTAAAACTTTGTTTGTATATATCTTAATTTACTTGTAAAATACATATCAAAGTCCTTGTGACTCAAATGTCTTCACAACAACAGTTAGCTGTTGAAAATATCTTCGTTTATTTATAGATTTTATTCTGAACACTGAGACACTATGTTGTTGAAACTAACAGAGAGAAGTCACATCTGTCCCAGAATGATTTTAGATCCCAGTGCTTCCACTTTGACTTCCTGGTATCATGTTGTTGAACGTGACAGACATCACTCACCTATACTGATATGATATGATATGATATGATATGATATGATATGATATGATATGATATGCATCAGTGTTGGAAAGAAAGAGCTGCAGGTTAATGTGATAGAAACACATGTTTTTCTGTATGGTCCAGTCATTATTTGCATCTGTCACTGTAGCTTTTTTAGACCCATGGTGATAACTGACTTTTGTATGAATAAATCTGAAATAATGAGCTTACAGTGGGTATGGAAAGTATTCAGACCCCCTTAGATGTTTCACTCTTTGTTGCCATTAGCTCAAAAGCGTGCTTCTGCTAAATACTGAGCAAAGGGTCTGAATACTTATGGCCGTGTGATATTTCAGTTTTTCTTTTTTAATAAATCTGCAAAAATTTCCACAATTTTGTGTTTGTCTGTCAATATGGGGGCCTGTGTGTACATTAATGAGGGAAAAACATGATGACCATGCTAATGATTTTAGCAAGTGGCTGCAATTTAACAAAGAGTGAAAAATGTAAGGGGTTTTGAACACTTTCCGTACCCACTGTATGTTTTTATTGTCCTTGTTTCAGATCAGTGACTTCCAGGTGTTGGCTTTTAACTCTGAGGAAGCAAAAATGAAGGTTTCCAAGAAAAGATGAGAGAGAACGACTGAAACAGGAAAACAGAGTGGGTATTAACTGCAAGTCTCTGAAACTAATAGAACTATTTTCAATCATTTAAACCCACTGAGATTTAAAATCCCTCTTTTTTTTTTTAGCAAGCAGAGCAATAAAGTGAACAATACAGGAAGTTACAGATGGACTGGTTGTTTATAACAAAAATAAACATACAATGTATATATGGGATATTGAATAGATTTAGGAGATCAGCTTGTGTAAAAAAATAAAAAAGTGAAATGTTGACTACACTTGATCAAACTATTGTATAAACTATTAGTAAACAAGTCAAATGAGAGACAGCAACAAAAGGAAAAATACACATACAGGTAGACGCCTGTGCAACAGCTTCAAAAATGATGGTACTCATTCACATTTAATGGGATGAAAGTGTTAACCAGGAAGGACCCAAATGCAGGACTCTGAGACAATGAAGTGCAGAGTTCACTTTTATTGAGAAAATGGCGTGGTGGGGAAGTGAGGCTGCTCTCGGCTGAGGCAAGGCAAAGTCCGTTGCAGGTAGAAGGTAATGGGTGGAATGGTTGATGGAGCGAGGGGAGCAGGTGTCCGGGAATGATTATCCTGGCAGTGGAGAATGGACAGGTGATCCTACAGGAACAGAGGGAGGACAAGATGAGTACAAGAATCAGAACAGCTGTGTCAATTACTGGTTGAGAACGTGACGTCCCCACGCTCAATCCTGGCAAGAGAGCCACACACACACACACACACACACCACCACCGACCAAACAGACAAACGAGGACAAACAATACACACAAGGCAGGGGACATACAGGATACAAAAGGAAGGGGGAGGGAAACCTGAACTAGCCCTGAACAGAAAGGTGACAAATAAAAAATTTGGACTATGCTGTGTTAAAAAATGAGCCTTGTGTCCATATAGTACAAGAAAAAGAGACAAACTGGAAACTTTCAAGGCTGAACTGCCAACCAGGCCAAGCAGGCTGTCCTATAGGTCCTCAGACCCTGAAACCCCCTTGTTTTGAAATGTGTGTCTCAGTTTTATAAATATCAAATGAAATGATGAGAGAGAGCCTCTCTATCATCTCTCTCTTTTTTGTAATGATCTTAAACTAACACACATCAAACCTGGGGCTTTGTAGTTTTCCATCATAAGATCACTAGTTGGTGTAGGACATATAGAGTGAGGTAAAGAGGACTCAGGTGGGGCCACACATCATTTTTGCCCCCACTGCCCAGAGTGACTTTATCCAGCCATGATCTCCCTTGATCTTCTTTGCAGGATGAACTTACCAGGAACATCACAGCCTCAGGTATTTAGGTTTTTAGTCAGGGTTACAGTCACTGTGCATGGTAAAGCCTTTAATGTGCCTCTGCATGAGCTGCTATGGTTGCTGTAAATTCACACAGAGTAATGGAACAAAAGTATCCTCCACAATCTGTTGTGTTACAGAAGCTCCGCATCATTTTATTGAACAAAGTCAAATCCATTGTTTTCTTTACACAAAGTTCCACACCACTTTTTTCTTTCCTTCATGTTTTAGTGCAAAAAAATCATTCAACCCCAATCAAAGCATAATATTCATTTCTTTTATTGAATTAAATGTAACCTTCAGACAGAAGTAACCCTGCCCAGCTGTCAACCTGCTTTTAAAGCAAACACATTCAGTGTTAGCTTGTTTAAGCTTCTTAGGGAAAAATCAGATCTTGCATATTGCACAGGTTTGCATTCATCCTCCACCTTCAGTAAATTGCTGCTTTTAAAGATACAGTAGTTTCCACTTTGAGCAGGACATTTTTCTGTAGATGAAGCCACATTCATTATTTTATTGGCCAGTGTATAAGTGATGACTTTTTATGTTGTTGTTGTTTCTGTACTGTCAAGTTTTAATGTGACATTACAGCAATGAATAAAGAAATAAGCAGATAAATTAGGAAAGGAAAGAGGAAAAAAAGGGACATTTCCACACAGAGTAGAAAAATGTTTTTCTAATGAAGGGAAACATCAGTGAGCTCAGCAGGTTGAAGGGAGTAACACATTTACTGAGTGTTGAGTCAAAAATATGAGTTAAGCAGAGCCCCATCCTAAACTCTGTGTTAATGCTTCCAGATGTGTGATCTGCCTTCTCACCTCTGTGACCACAGCTGCTGGAGGAGAGAGTCCACCAGGAGCCAGATGAGCACCGGCACCAACAGGGTGAGACTCCTTTCTTTTACTGTCTGGGCAAAAATATGGATCCTGTTAGATTTGTTATGAGCTTGTGCTGATTTGAAATAATCAGATTTTGAAGATTATCTTTAGTTTGATTTAGTGCTTTAATACCTAATGTTTTTAAATGAGCATAATTGTCATTAACCTCAGTGATTCCACTGGTTACATATTATAAAATGTTCATGTAAGATTGAAGGGAAACCAACAATCACGAGCACATGTGGCATAAAACTATAAATAGTTTTATGATTAGTTGAAAAATACAAAATAATTATTAATCATCAACCCATCAAGTTCTACACTGATACAATCACACAGTTATGACCCTCAAGAAAAGACAAAGACGTTGTGTAGACAATGGACTTGTTTTGCTGGTGTACATTATTTTCCTTTTGATTTTAAATTTGTTTCTAGTTTGATTTTAATTCTGAACAAATGGTCACTACTGAAGCTGAACTGTGAGGGATTGATGGAAAAAATAGATTTTTCCTTTATTACTATACATGAAAGAGTTTATTTGCATTTAGTTTGAAGGGAGTCAGTGGAGATATTAGATAGTAAAACGTTACAGACTGGCGATGCCTCCCACCTCCAGGACTGACATCCTGTCAGTTTAACTTGGTCCTGTCCAGTGTTGCCATGGCTGCCAGTCACATCATATCCCCACGTTGCTGAGATGTGGTTTTGCCTGTAAAGTCCTGATGTGGGCCTCTGTCCCTCTGCTGGGAGCAGCAGAAACACCTGTCTTCAGTTTCTCTGGTTGTCCTGCAGACAGCCGTCCCACTGATTGTTTGTCCTCCTGACGCTGAACGGTTGTGCTGAGCGTGCATTTGGTTGGGCCTCGGTCGGTGCTTTATGCTAAGTGAACAGTAAGTTTGATGTGTGGCTGCTGTTCAGAGACCAGTGGGAGTGGTTGTATGTTGATGAGAGCTGTGGATGGTGGAAGTGTGGAGTGGAGGTGTGTGCTGGAGTGTTACATATGTGATTTCCTTGGCTGTTGCTGTGAATGGGGGCTTTGTGGAGTGGGCTGTAGCAGCTCATTGTTTGGCCGAGGTTGTAAACCACACTGTTTGTCGTCCTGAGCAGCATCCACACTCGTTAAATATGTGGCGTTTGCTGTGTGTAACAGCACCTCTGCTCTGTTTCCTCAGAGCTTCGTGTTGAATCCACTGATGTTACAGCAGCAGTCTGAGAGGACTTTAAGTCACCTAGTTTGACCTGGTCCTTGACTTTCTCTCTGTGTCCATCTCTGTAACAGGCTGCTGTATGCAGGAGGAGACAGAGGGAGCAGGAGACCAGCTCCAGAGCCCTCAGCAAGAAGATGCCATGAGACTCCTGCTGTCCTGTTGGACCAGAGCCCCAGCACCCAGCCCTCCACCTCTGCTCCACAGACCATACCAGACAGTGTCCCGCAGGACGTCAGTGCTCTAAATGTATAGACAAGTGTTGGTTTTCACCTGCCTCCTGTCTTTGTGTTGGTCAGAAGCATTTTATCCTGGCTCAGTGGTCACCACACTCATTTGTCCCACTTTGCTGCAGCAGTCTAAAGGGTGTAGCTGATCCAGTCTGACCTTCCTTCTCCTCCACTGTCTCAGTAAAATGATCCAGCCCAGAGTCCTCCCACAGCCTGTGGCCCACGTTCAGCAGGATGACATCATGCACTTGTCCCTCTGGCCCGTCCCCCAGCCTGGTGCTCACCGTCCCTCTGCTTTTGATGCACTGGAGTTTCTCTCTTTTAGTATTTAAAAGTAATGTTTTTTTTCCAACTCCTTCTTTCAAACTTTCATTTTCTTCTACACTTTCCTAAAAAAAAAAAGTGTATATGTTTATTGCATGTTAGTACATAGATGTAGTAGTAAGTTATGACTTTTTACTCTTTTTACTGTTTAGATAAGTTTCTAGTCTGTTTAGTGTGTAAGATACATTTGAACTCTTAATTGTATTTAATAACGCTTAATAAAAAAAGTCATGGTAAGTATTTACCCTGACTCTTTTTCCAAGTCCTTCCTTCAAACTTTGATTTTCTTCTAAAGTCAAAAAAAAAAGGAAAAATGAATTAGCATTTAGCTGGTTGAAATACTTTGCTAAATACTTTGGGACTTATGTACTAAGATGCACAAAACCTGTATAAGTCCCAAAGTATTTAGAAAAGTATTTCAACCATTGAAAACATTTCTAAATGTAATAATTCTGTCGATTGAGACCAAATTGACTTCCATGACAGAGGTAAAAGGCAGTTCATATGTCAGTATAATGACAGAACATACACAACAGAAAATACTAATCAAAAGTACAATGCTTTTTTTTATTCTTTTCTGACCTAATTTTTACTTTATCTAAAGAATTTTTCTTTTTCTTCATTTTCCTTTAAATTAATGTTTAAAATTCTAATGTACATTTATTAAGTGATGAATAAATTCAAACGTGCATTAGGTGTGTTATGTGAGAGCATGTCACACTGACTCCAGCCACTAGAGGTCAGGAGTGCACAGATTTAAAGTGCTCTGATTATGTCAGTTTCTGAGTCTCACAGTCTGAATTAATGTGAGTGATTTACAACCCAAACCTTCACATCTCCTGAGCTCTGGAGCCTGAAACCAGTGGAACACACATTCATTTAGCTGTCAGATGAATAAACAATGCAAGTGGTAACTGTAAGTGGTAACAGTTGGTCTAATGACTGTAGTGATATTTCAGTATTTCAGCAGCTTTAGCAGCAGTTCTGTTTTTTCATCCATCACTGTGCTCACTTTTTCTCTGAAGTTTCCACAGACAGTTGAAGCTGTTCAGCTCGTTGGAGTCTTATCTTCACCTAAACAGGGAGACTCAACTATTCTGAGCATCTGAACCTCGTAGACGGTCGGTCAGATTATCTATCACACACTCAGAGGAAAGATCCAGTGAAGCTGTTTAATTCTCTCCTGTCTCTCTTCTCAGATACACCATCACACACCAGCCTGATTCAGCATCACATGGATGTGGGGGATGCTCAGTATATTAACCACGTTCCTACTGGCTGCTGGTAGGAAAGAGTCAAGATGGAAGAGTAGAGAGACGACATGTTAGAACATGGGATAGCTGAACCAGTGCTCTGCTGCGTCTGTCCATATCTGATGGTAGATAAGGCTGATGTGTCAGATAGGTAGATAGATAGATAGATAGACATCAGCTGGCTGCAGTGTCATGTACTAATAACCTCTTCATTAGTTTTTGTTTCCAGGTACAGAAAGGTCCCATTTTCTTCTTTTGTATCTTGAACAGGTGAGGAATCCCCTGAAGATGAGTTCATGCAGCTCCCACTCTGTCTGTGAGAAGCAGTGTTGGAGCTGGTCTGAGGAAGCACTCGCTCAGCTCCAACACTGCTTCTCACAGACAGAGTGGGAGCTCTTCAAACACGAGGACCTGGCTGAACACACAGAAGCTGTACTGAACTACATCAGGTTCTCTGTGGAACATGTGACAACAAAAAGACTCATCCAGGACTTCTCCAATCAGAAAGCCTGGATGAACACCCACATCTGGTCATTCCTCAGAGTCCCTGACTCCACCTTCAGGTCAGGTGATAGGGCATGGTACAGCGCCACTAGAGCTGACCTGAAGAAGGGGATTGATGTGGATTTTTCTGGCCGAGTCCCCACACCTTACTCTTTTACTCTTCATTCTCTAAATCGTTTTCTTCCAAAAACTTCTAAGTATTCAAGTCTTCTGCTGAGAGAAAATTCACAAAGTCAATCAAATACAGGACTCATTTCTTTTTCAGTCTATTTACGCGAAATTATCTAATCACTCAAAGGGCCTTACACTTAGGCCAGTTGCGTGTGCCAACTTTGCCATTGAGGCAGGACTCCAATTCCTTAAAGATGGTGACTTTGTGCATGCATGTGAGTGTCAATAATATTAACCAGTAACTGTGTGGTGGAATCTTTTCAACTTCCAGTCTCTTCATACTCTTTAATCACAGTCATCTCTGCTGGTCTTGAAGTAAGAATTTGCTCCACATTCTAAAAAAGAAAACATTATAAACACATTTACAACTACACTTAGATCTATGTTGTAAGCAAATACATTCATCTAATACCTATTACATACACATTACTTGCATTTTTTAGGAATTATTTCAAATAATGATTAAAATCTAGTTGTATACAAGTTGGAAAACAATTACATTTTTTGCAAGCACACTGTCCATCAAAGGCTGGCATCCAGAATCACTTGTGTCTCTGCTTAAAGTGCTTGAGACTGACAGTGTATCTGTCAGACTTGGAGAGGAGGAGCCTTCACACTCTTGCTGCAGGACACTTAGATCTGAAGATCTCACACACACACAAGTATAAGGCAAATAAAATCTAAAGTCCAGCACATTAAAACTATATCACAGACCTGGCTGGATATTACCTGTCTCAAGACAAAACATTACCATTACCTATAACTCTGCTTACCACAAGTAGTGAGGGTCACATATTCTGTCAGGTCTGAACGATCAGCCAGGTTCATAGATGCTTCAGTAGATGGGAGGTCTGAAATGCAGACAACACATACAGCTTAATATGAACTGATTAAATACTGTACTTTGGAATTCTTATCATCCACTTCTCACAATCACATATTTTTGTCTGTGTCAAGATACAAATCTCTCAAAATATAAGTGCAGCAAAATATGAATTTTTAAATGTCCTACCATCATCACTGTAGATGAAAAACACAGATCTTTGAAACATCCTCATCCACCTCTGCTCCCTGTTGATCTGTGACTTTCAGTGTTGTAGTCTCTGGGATAAGAAACTTCTGCTGGACTATACCATAACAACTCCACGTTACAACATGTTTACATCTTTATTCATTTAATACTAAACATCTGACTGACCTGCACTGAGAAAATCTGAGAAGCAAGCCTCTTCCAGTTTAATGTCCTTCTTCCCTCCATGTTGTACTTTGATCAACATGTTGGTTTGACATAAAGGAAGAAAATGTCATATGTCTGAGAATAACATGTTCAAGTTAAAGTTTATCCCAACTACACACTGTTAAAATACACGTTTCTCACCGCTGTTCAAAACAGCAAGGCTACAGTTTATAAGCTCAACTGTTAGCATGCTAGCCAAAACTGACTTTTCAGCTGCGTCTGCGCCGTTGAGCCGGAAATTATTCTCTTAAAACACCGACATGCGGTTGCATTGTTGGATGGTTATTTCCAAAACAGTATTAATTACCTTCAAGATGCGCGTCGTCATTAATTTGTGAAGCTTATCAAACAGTTTGTCATTACCGTCATACAGACACATCACACGCCACAGACAGTATGGCCGACATTAACGTTTGAGTGAAAGCTAACAGCTCCACAATGGCAGCTAAGGACAGTTAGCTAACTAATGCTGCGGGAGCTACTTGCTCTAAATAATGGAGTAAAAGCAATGGGGTTACGTTCAACATCAAGTTCGCAGTCATTAGCGGTACTATGTAAGTAGATAAAGTGAGAACAATGACAAAATATCACACATTTAAAGTACTTTTTGATAAAAATCATGCTCTTACCAGCCTTGTGACGACGTTCCTTGTGCTGCTCATGCCGCGATAAAATGCGTCGTGAACTCCAGGGTCAGAGTTAAAACCAGATCCTGAACACCAGGGAATAAACTCCAAAATTCAACTCGGCCTGGGTGTACACCTTAACACAAACTGTAGTCAGAGTTATAAAATAAACTCCAGAAATGTAACTCTTTCACACTTTTTTGCCTGACTCCAGATTTTAGTACTTTGTGAATTTGCTGTGTGTTAGTACATGTAGTTGTGTACAGTTCAGCTGCTGCTGTCCTTGGTGCTGAATTCACCAACCCAGCTGAATGGTCCTGAGTGATTATTGTTGTAATTCATTTGGTATTTTGGAGAAGATTGAATATCATTAGTATGGGTTATGTTTTGGTTAGAGTTAGGCTTTCACTTATGATGGTTAAGGTCAGGTTAAGGGGCAAGGGAATGACTTATGGCAACGTGTGTCCTCACAATTATATTAAGAAGAATGTGTGTGGGTGTGTGTGAGTGTGTGTGTGTGTGTGAGAGAGAGAGAGAGAGAGAGTATTTGTCCTTTGATGTCTTTGATGTATCAACATTCTACAGTCTGATGTCACAGGCTGCAGTAAGTGGACACACAGCCAGAGACAAGTTCAGAAGTCAAACAGGAGCAGAAACAGTTGGACTGGACAGGACTTGCTCATGATTTAGGAAGAAAGAAGCACTCAGATATTTCTGCACAATTATTGACAAGGAAGGGAGGAGCTACTGCTGTTACAAGGACAAGAGGAAACTACAGGAAAGTCCAGATCACCTCCAAGGTTTTCAGTGAGTCAAAACCTCTTTTAGTTCATGTCAGTGTTTAGTTTAGAAGTTAATGTTTTGAAATGTTTTGTCCAAATGATACGTTTGTGAAATTGGTATGACAAGTAATCATACCCATAAGCCCAGTGGTTTGATTGTGTGCTTATCATTCATGGACAATATTGAGTTTTCTTTAATGCTGATGCTGATGATTATGATATTCTCATAGTTGCACTTTTAAAGCGGCCTTCAGCTTGGCTTTACCAGGTAAAGGATAAAAGTAGAGAAAAACACAGATTAGCTGTCACACAAACAGTAACACAATTCAGTGGTGTCTCAAATACATCAATAAATAATAAATCAACTCATCAGCCTCTTTATGTGAGATGCATTTAGGAAGAAACCATGTTGTCTCAGTTTTATACTTTTGTTCCAGAATATTTGATTTCTTTATTTCTTGTCAGTGTTGGTGTCTCTCAGGCTCTCAGTATCACTGGTTGGATCACAGCCACACAAAGCTGTGATAACTGCATCAGTCAGCAGATACCCCCTTTATTGCCATTTAAAATGACCTCAGGGAAAACAAATGATTCTAACTGTAAAACTATAAACAGTGGTGGAGGAAGTACTGAAGCTTAGTACTTAAGTAAAAGTACAAATATCCCGCAAAAAATATACTCAAGTGAAAGTGGAAGTACTGCATCAAGAATCTTACTTAAGTAAAAGTACTAAGTACTCACTTTTAAATTTACTTTAAAGTATTTTATGAGGTAAAAGTAAAAGTACTCACGCAATGGGTTGTCTCAGTGTCCGGGCCATATTTTATTCTCTTTTTAAAATTACTTTATTGATCCCTCCTGAGGAAATTATTCTCTGCATTTTACCCACACCAAGTGAACGAAACACACACACACAAACATTATGCACAGATCGAACCCACGACCCTCGGATCTCAGGCCGGTCCAAAGTCCAAAGCCGCACTCTTAACGTACTGCGCTGCGACCCCAAACTTTGATAAAGAATGTAGATATACTGATTTATGCCTCTGCCTATGTCACCTGCTTAAATATGGCCAAAGATGGCTGTCTAATTCTGAGCTGGAGGGCTCAGAGTCAGGCTCAGCTGACGCTGGCTCTGGCTCTGGGTTCATGTCGATGTCACATGTCGTTTCTTCTCGCCGGAATCAGGGCAGTTCACCAGCGGGCCCTGCTACCAAATGCGCACTCCGCCATCATCGGGTGTAATAGAGCCACCTTATTGGTTGGCAATGGCAAACAACGCCTCAACGCAGTCTATATTTTTTTTCATGCAAGATTTCGAGGAAATTATGTTCATAACATGTAACGAGTAACGGCATAAATTGTAGAAATGTAGTGGAGTAGAAAGTACAGATAACTGCTGCGAAATGTAATGGAGTAAAATACAAAGTATGCATTATTATTTTTTACTTAAGTAAAGTACAGATACGTAAAAAAAATACTTAAGTACAGTAACGAAGTACAAATACTTAGTTACATTCCACCACTGCTAATGAGGGAACGTAATGAGGAGGACTTGTTTTTTCCCACAGTGATGAGACTCTATTAGCAGAAGCATAAAACCCAGGAATTGCATGCAGTTAGACATTTCACTGAACTGGCAGTTGTAAATCTTTTGTGATGTAAAAAGTCTTTTGATATTGGAAAAACCTTAATATTCTGTAAAAAATCATCTTTACATTCAGTGAAAGTGTTTTTGACTGAAGTTTTAGCATCGAAAAATCATGTAATTAGGTTCAAATAATTGAATATAAGCTATTTTACAGTGATGGTACAGGTTCATAGAATAGAACAAAAACAAATGAAGAGGTTATTAGTACATGAGACTGCAGCCAGCTGGCGTCTATCTATCTATCTATATATCTATCTATCTATATATCTATAAATCTATGTGACACATCAGCCTTATCTACCATCACATATGGACAGACGCAGCAGAGCACTGGTTCAGCTATCCCATGTTCTGACATGTCGTCTCTCTGCCCTTCCATCTTGACGCTTTCCTACCAGCAGCGGGTTCAACTCCTCGCAAGCACAAGCACAAGGGATAAGCACAATGGATATGGGTGGTGGTGAAGGAGACGCACCACCCCGCCTCTGCGACCATGGCTGTGGTGCCCCTGAGCAAGGCACCGATCTACCCCAGCTCCCCAGGTTCCTCCTAGGGAAGCCCCCTGCCACAGCGTTTCTAATGCATGCTCTTGTGTGTGTGTGTGTTTCGTTCACTTTGTGTGGGTAAAATGCAGAGAGTCATTTCCCTGAGAGGGATCAATAAAGTATGACTTAAACATAAAAGTTATTTAGACAGAACCAAATCGATCTGATATTACTTACTAACATTATGAGACTGCATGTTTAGACAATACTTTTCACAGCTTCTGAAGTCAGTGATTTGTGCACTACAGCAAAAAAAGGATTTAAATGGAACAATGTCTAACAGAGTAAGGCTGTCAGTTTTTATTTGATATTCGAACATAGGTTCGAACGAGGGGTGAAAAGTTCGTATTCGAACTGTAATTTCCCATTCGACTGTAGGCTGTCATCTCCCTCAACCCGTCGGACCATTTGAAGTAGTTTTCATTGTATTCCAGCAGAGGGCGCTATTATATTATTGACCTATCATTGGGCCCCTCTTGACCTGCAGCCTCTCAGCGGTAAAGGTTAGGAACATTAAGCTAACATTAAGCTAACTTGATATTTGCTAAATGGATTGTAACGAGGAAAGCCGCCCTGGGCGGACAATCACGACGCCAACACACATGAGAGAAGCGGCGTGTGGAGGTATTTTGGTTTTTACACAATGGATGGTAAAGTCACGGACAAAAATACGGCTGTTTGTCGGCTGTGCAAAAAGAAGCTATCGTACCATTCAGCAACAACAAATTTACGGGCTCACCTGCTAGCTCACCATCCATAGCTCCATTTCTTGCAAATAATATGAGAAAGGGATTTGGTTAGTAAAGTTTGACTATTGCTCTGTTTAACCTTGCTACAAAGCTGTCGAAGTGCCTCCCATTATCTGAGATATAGGCACTGGTTATACTGTGACACTTTGAGACTCACGGTGACAGGCAAGGAATAAGTTCATAAAAATGTTTTTAAAAAATACTGATTATATGCATTTAGTTGCCGTGTGAATGTTTTACAGGCTTTGCAAGGAATAAAACACATGAACAAAAGCAATTACTGTGTTGTAGTGTATTGAGGTGAGGTTTGAGTGTGTATGCGGCGGGGTGTTGGGGGGGGGATTCGATTATGTTCGAACAATGACGGATTTTTTTAGATTCGTTCGAACATAATTTCTTTTTAAAGTGACAGCACTAGTGGGTGGGTGGAACACACACAAAGTCGTTTAGCAGTATATAAAAAAAAAAGTGGTATATTTATTATTTATTTTGGAAGGCAACTGAATGTGTAGAGTAATGTATGTACCGCCCATTAAACTGGAATAAAAACAAAATTAATATACTATAATAATTATATTATACTATAATATAATATACTAATATAATAAATATACACGGTTGTGCTTTTAGGAGTTTTCCATGTAGCATTTGTTTATTGTGTGATGTCACACCGAGTGTATTTTACCTCCGTTGTTTGGCTTTGTCTTGCTAGTTGGGTTAGCCCGTAGCTTTTATGTATTATGAGAGTTAACAAGCTAATGTTTGTGTTTACACACATATAGATGGTAAGGGTTACCGTCGCTAGAATTTTGTGAAACAAAAAACATGTCGTGGCAGTGGCTGGCACCACAAACCGGAGCAATGGCTTTTGGGCATTTGGGTTAGGGTTTTTTGTTCTCAGTCTAACAGAAATGTTGTTTGTCCCTTTGTTGCAGATTGTTCTTCTTGTAGGGGACTCCCATTTGCGATCCATTGCAGATGGTATTGTGAACATGCCAGGGGGTTTCCTGTCCTTTGGCGTCATGTCCACACCAGGAGCATGTGCTGATGTGCTCAGGACTGAAGTTGTGCTTTCTGTGAGTCTTCTGATTCCTGATGCTGTCTGTCAAAGCTCCTGGGAACAACCTGACAGCCAGTAGGACAGTTGATGAGGCAGGAGCAGCTTTTGCACAGTACCTGATAACTGTTTGAAGTAAATGGCCAAAGGTAGCTATTCATTTATTTATTTATTTCAATATAAGCAACATCTGTAGGTGCAATATACTTTTGTAATGATGGCCGATTGTTTTCTGCAGGTATTTGTGGTTGATTTGTGGTCTCATTGTTTTTGCAGGTTCACCTCAGTGACAATGTGGGGATGCCAATTCTTGTGCAGTTGATGTGGATTGCAGCCAACCTTCAACTAGAGACACCACCACCTGCAGCACAGATGCAGCATCCAGTGTCTCCTAAGCCAAGGATTGTTGATTGTGAAGGGAAAGGTTCCTGCTCCACCACCACCCCCTCCTGAATGGACAGTTGTGCAATGATGCTGCATCTTCTGCTGTTGGTCCTTTAGGGACTCCTTGTAAGACAGAGAAGATTGTGGGTGATGGGAACTGTTTTTTTCAGGGCTGTTAGTAAGGCCATTAGCATTGCCCAAAGGGGGGCAAAATGGAGTACATGGACCAGTGACCTGGTGACCAATCTGCTGCCTCGTTCTAACATGGAAGGGTCTTTGTTGCGTGTTAAATTAAAGCGCTGACATACAAAGGCCACTATGAGTATCAGTTTGTTGATACTATGCATGTTAGGCAAGCGTTGCAGTATTTGAAGGTGAATAACATTCATTATAAAGATGTTGAATTTAATGATGCATGGGTTAATGCATTTTGTAGGGAGGAAGATAGTGAGGTTCCAGTGGTGGCACACTGTGATAATGTTGCTGAGGATGGTCAGGATGAGCTTCTCCATGATAGACAGCAGCACTGTATGTTCCAGGATACTTGTCTTATGCCTGTGGACATTGGTCAGGACGTTTTAGATCACTATTTTGATGATGTGTTGAATGTAGCACCAGGAGAGGGAAATAGTTCTGTTAGGCTGGCAGGATTTTTTGACGAGTCAGTTTATAGGTTGAGTAACATGCACCTGAAGGAGTGCTCTAGGAAGGTTGTGTTTGTGCCCACAGGGGACAATAAGTAGTTAAGATGAGTTTGCCTTTGAGTGTGTTGAGGCAGAAGGTGCTGTTAGTACAGATGAGATGTGGATGACAGGTTTTGTTGATAGATCTAAGAACAGGCCAAGTGACAGCACTTTTGATGATATGTGTCTGGCGTCTTTTGCCTCTGAATATTGTGTCCTGTCTAAGAGTGAGAAATATGTGTCATGAATAGTTATGTTTGCTTTTCACTCACAAAGACTCCTGAAAAGTTTTACCAGAGTATTCTGCAGTTGTTTCTGCCACACACAGTTGATATACGGTTAAGCCATTTCAACTGTGAATCTCAGGAGGTCTATGAGTCACACCAGGTCAGGTTTAGGGATGGATCACTACATTCTGTTAAGTCTGTCGTTGATCTGAATAGGATCATGTTTGAGAGGGAGACAGAGGATTTAGAAAACATTCAGAGTCGCATAGATTCTGATGATGATGTAGAAGATTTGTGGTGTGAGCTCTGTCCACAGCAGGAATTAGAGCATTTAGAGAGCATAGATGAGTTAAAGGAAAGAACACAGTCTGTGTTTAGCTCTTGTTCGGTCTCTTAATGAGGCACAGTTGTTTGTTTTCTACCAAATTAAACAGTGGTGTTTAGAGAAGGTTAATGGTAAAAATCCTGCACCGCTGCATGTTTTTATTACTGGTGGTGCAGGTACTGGTAAAAGTCATGTGATAAGGATGATTCAGTATGAGTCAATGTGTGTGTTGACTGCTCGTACAGGGATTCCTGCTTTTAATTTGAAAGCAACAACCATTCACACCACCTTTAATATAGGGAGGAATGTTAAGCTGCCGTTTGCTCCTTTGGGCGAAGAGAAGTTCAATTCTCTTCTCAGCGAATTAAACAAAGTGGTGACTTATCACCCTTTGGAAATGTTAGTGTGGTTGCTGATTTTTTCTAACTGCCTCCTGTTAAAGGGAAGCCACTGTATGTAGATGATGTTAGAAATACATTACGGACAAATGTATTTAAGGTGGTAGAATTAAAGGAAATAATGCAGCAAAAAGATTGTGTTTTTGCACAGCTGTTAAATCGGGTTAGAACATGTTCAAAGGGAACAGTGATGCTGGACAGTGATGTGCAGTTGTTAAAGAGTTGTGAAACTGGTGAGGTCAGGTAAATGAGCATAATAATCAACAGTTGTTGAAGTCCTGTCCAGAATATGTTGTTGTAGAGGCGAGAGACTATGTTAATGACAAACTGAAGCTATTAGAAGGGCATCATGCCAAAGCTTCCAATACTTATTTGTCAGAGGAATTATTTTTAGGCAAGGGTGCACGTGTCATGTTGTGTAAGAATGTAGATGTTTTAAATGGTCTTGTTAATGGGGTTTGCGGTACAGTGACTCACATTGTTTTCTTAGAAAACAAGAGGTTTCCTCACAAGGACTTTGTGAAGTTTGATGATGTTAATTTATTTTTTTTTTAATTTAGGAAAGATTTTTGCAGCAAGACAAGTACATGTGGCTTTAAGCCATGTTAGGAGTCTGTCAGAGTTAATTATTGAGAACTTGGAACAGAAGAAGATTTATTGTAAAGAGCATTTTGGCTGTCATTAATAACATGTGCCAGTTTCTTACAGAGGATGTTCCAAGGAGCACATCAAGTCCACATATTTTTAGAGTGTTTTGTATGAATGTGCAAAGTTTAACTCAGCATGTTGCAGATGTGGTGATGTGTACACAGCATTTGCAGCCTAACTGTATTACTGTAACAGAAACATGGCTTACTGCAGAATCCTTGCTAGATATGATCCAGATTGCTGGTTACAGTTTCAACCACTGTAGGTCACAGGTCAATTTAGTGTGCACAGTGTGTAGAATCTTTATGTACAACATAGTGTTAGTGATTGTTTATCGTCCACCATCATGTCCTCTGCCATTGTTTAAAGAGAATTTAAGGAAGTTGTTCCACCAGGGAGAGGCTGGCGCTCTCTCTCTCTCTCTCTCTCTCTCTCTCTCTCTCGATCTCTCTCTATCTCTCATGTAGATTTTGGTTGGTAAGGTTTGGTTATTTTATTTTCAGTTAGTGTATTTTTACATCCAACATTTTCACACATGCAGACATTCCCTACACCACTGACATACATATTCCTATATTAAGTTTTCAATTGATTATCCACCATTCTGTTTGTGTGATCTCTCTTCTTTTTGCTGTGAACTCTGAGCCGGTTCATGACATTGATGAAGTGTCAGTCAAACCTGAGCTGATACACGAGTTTGACTCTGAGGAAACTTGATTTCACTTCAGCCCTGGTGGAACAACACTCTGCATTTTTAGCATATGAGGTAACTAATTTGCTGTGAGTGTGAGACTCAGAGTGAGCAGTGTTGCAATATCTATGTATCTATCTATGTCTATCTATCTATGTCTATCTATCTATCTGCAGGTGTGTGTGTGTGTGTGTGTGTGTTTGTCCTTTGATGCCTTTGATGTATCAACATTCTACAGCCTGATGTCACAGGCTGCAGTAAGTGGACACACAGCCAGAGACAAGTTCAGAAGTCAAACAGGAGCAGAAACAGTTGGACTGGACAGGACTTGCTCATGATTTAGGAAGAAAGAAGCACTCAGATATTTCTGCACAATTATTGACAAGGAAGGGAGGAGCTACTGCTGTTACAAGGACAAGAGGAAACTACAGGAAAGTCCAGATCACCTCCAAGGTTTTCAGTAAGTCAGTACATGTTAGTAGTTCATGTCAGTGTGTAGTTTAGTTCATTTTGTGGGATGTTTTGTTCAGATGATATGTTTGTTAACTTGATGTGATATTTAAGCACACAAGATCAAGATGTTCAGACACACACATCTCTCCTCTCTACTTTTACTACTCTGGGTTTCAGTTACATGGAAAGTGGAGTCCAGAATATGAGGATGCTGCTCTGATTTAACAGGAATCTACTATGGCTGCTAAATGAGTTTGCCATGGTCACTTGTTTTAATGAAATGTTCAACTGATAACTGAGGAAATATATGACACACATTGGTAAGAAATATTTTCAGCAGTCAGTGTGTGTCTGTTAAAGTATTTGTATCTAACACATGACTGTGAAAGAGAGAGAGAGAGACTGCAGGTGAGGCAGAGGTGGAGGGTGAGACATAATGAGAAATTACAAAGGTTCATTTGAAAATGTGTTTAAAAAAAACGGTCTACTTTCTGAAGTCACTGTATGTGAACAAACCATATTTGAGAACGATGAGCTGAGATTATTATTCCACATGTAAAGACTTTAATGTCATGAACTTTCTTGTCTCACAGAAAAAATTTAATGAGACAAACTAAATGCTTCATTTGGTTCTGAGCTGCTTTTACTCTTTTGGATTAATGTTCATTAGAGGGCAAATGAAGTGTGGCAGGGAGATTAGAAGAAGCCCCTCCTCCAGGCATCACCACCTCCTAATAATCTGACCAAATTCTAAAGTATCTCATTAGTAAAGTGTTTACACTGATAATTAGAGCTGACACAATTAATCCGTCCATGGATTAGTCCAGGGGAGAGCCAACAGAGGATTGGTTCTAGCTGAACTCAGGCACAGGGAAAGATCTCAGGAGAGCTCGTCAGACTGCACACTGCTGGCTCATAGTTGGACACAATTAATCAACAACAATTAATCAGTTATTTCAATTTACAGGTTATTTCTCAAGAGAACATGTTTTCACAAAATACAAAAACATTTGCTGCTTCCAACTTGACATGAACTGCGTTGGATTGTCCAGGTGTACCTAATAAAGTGAGCACTGAGTGTAGTTCTCATGAATGTGCAGTGAAGTGTATGAAATCCACTGTTCCAGCAGTTAGCAGCAGCTGGCAGCTGTTTAGTATGAACAGGTCCAACGTAGGTCAAACGTGCTGAGTAGACCTGCGTCAGACATGTGTCTGATGTGTTTGAAGGAGTTTTTTTGAGTCTCCACAGACAAGTGAAACACATTTCTGTGAAGACGTGTTAGTGTGCTACACCTTAATCTTTGTTTCCATGACAAAATCATCAACAACCAACTAAATCCAAAAACAACCATTCATAACACAAACCATAGAAAATGTTCCAGCTTCCTCACACATGTACAATGATGACCTTGATGAATAGTTTATTTCTCAGAAACAATATTCAGCACTACAGTTTGTTATGAAGCTTGTTCCATTAGGTAGAATCGGGTTCAAAAACTGATATTATCCAAACACTTCATGAACCTACAGATGACTCTGTCCCATCAGGAGTATGAGAGGTATTCACCCATCTGATCATATGATACTGGAGTGTGTCTGTGCTGGGACCTGCTGAAGATTCCTGTTCAGAGGTCTGACTTGCAGCCACCAGCAGCATTTTGGGACACATTGGGACAGAGCTCCTTGATCTGTCCTCTCCACTGGAAAGACGGGGCAATGAGCACGAGATGATACAACATCATTTTACCAGTTAGCAATAGTTACACAACCACCCTCTGACCCACAACGTACATGTCAGGGTCAGTGGATATAGTTAATCCACTATGAGCACAGCTGCACCCACACACACCTGAGGAACAATGAGCCACAGTGAGGACCAAAGGGAAGTGGCTGCCACATGTATTCACTGTATATGAGCAGGGGCTGATTCATAGCACTGTCTCCTCTTAGCTGCAGAAATCAGACTGGTCCTCCATGGAAAACCACCTCTCTCTGCTCCACAATGCTCACAACATCTTTGTTACTCCAAAACATGGCTAGGATTACAGCAGTGTGTGTTCCACTAGAGGATCCAAACACTACATTATCTTACCACCAATCTTTTTTCATTTTTTTTCATACAGTGTATTTATAATTTAGCCAATAAAATTACAGCATTAGAGTTACGCTTAAATAATAAAAATAAAAAAAACAGAGACAGGAAGAAAAAGTGACTTTATAACCTCTTCACTGAACAGGAGTCTTCTGCCCTCCAGTGGTCACTGTCAGTAACTACAACTCTGCACACAGCACTTACTGATACTGATGTTTACACTGACATTATTCCACATTTACTGACTTATTTTAGCTCTAATGTTCATCAGTCTGATAATGACTCTCTGTATGTGAACACACATATTATTACACTGCTATAAATACTGATGTCTGACTGAAGGACAAATAATCAGAGAGGTTACTGCCCTCCAGTGGTCACACTGACAAGTGTCCAACAGGACTCACACTGATTATTAGGATCAATATGTACCAATCAGTATTGATGACATCAGCAGGAAGATGAGGACTGGTCATAGTTTGAATAATGTTCCATGTATTATTCCATCCATGTTTTCAGTACAAGCAGATACACTGTAAAAAAAATGTGACAACTAAAAGGATCACTGTAAAATGATAAATAGGAGATGAACTGTAAAAAATTCTAGCATTGATTATCAGGAAATACACTGTAAAAGAATTTAATGGAGGCTGTGCACTGTGTAAAATGGCAACAAAGGTGACACAGGATATATCCAATAAAAAATGATGGTCATAGATGAGCTCTGGACTAACTTACAACCAGAGGATGCACTGTAAAATATTACATCAATTCAATTCAATTTTATTCTAATAGCTCCTTCCACAATCAAAATTATCTCAAAGCGCTTTACAGAGGCCCAGAGTCTGACCCCAGAGCAAGCACTTAAGACGACAGTGGCAAGAAAAAACTCCCTTTTAACAGGAAGAAACCTTGAGCAGAACCTGGATCAGATGAGGGACCCTCCTGCTGATGGCCGGGCTGGGTGAAAGGAGGAAAAGGAGGAAGATAGGACAGCTAGGAATGGAGGAGAGGAGGAGAAGGACATGCAGCATATAAAACATGATACAAACAGGGTTGGCAGTGAACAATGTTAGAGGGCCAGCATTCAGATTACAGAACAGTTAGTGGATACTGTGTGCTCAGCAGATTACAGTTATGATAGGAAACAGAGCACAGAGGCAAAAAGCTGTCATGATTGGTAATTATTTACATTACAGTCTGCATAGAATATTAATCCAAAATGTATCTGTAGCAGAATGGAACCCTTGTCTTCATATTTACTGCTTATTAATTGTTTAGTTTGCTCAGCTGTTCGTTTATTTATAACTAAGTAGTGTGGCCCAATATAAATAGTACAGGCATTGTAATGTTGTAGTTTCACCACAAGAGGGAGTGGGTGGTTTGGAGTCGCTCCTGGTCAGTGGACGTCGACACATCAATGAGTTGCTCCAATGACGCATAGACAGGAGCGCGTCATGACACGACGGTTGCTGAAAGTTTACTTTCACTTTTACTTTGACCGAAGTTTGTGGTGCAGATGATTTTCTCTGTCTGAAGGTAAATGTCAGCACTTCTAATGTTTTTCTCGTCAACACTTCCTGTAGTTACCTGGATTATCTGATGTACGGATTTGGATGTTGTAGTGTTTTTTTATACTGCGTTGTGGTGTTTAGTTGTATAGACTCTGAGTTGTCAATCTAAAGTCGAGGTGAGGCAGGAAGAGGTCCGTCATTATGCGCCATGTTGTGTGGATATCTGCAGTAGAAGCGGTGGAGTCAGAGTAGAAGCAGAGTGAGCTGATGGTCAGTAGCTGAACACGGAGCCTTTGTTAGTCTGTGGCTCCACTTACTGCTGACTGAAGGCAGCTTTTCCTTCCTGAATCAGCCTGTGGAGGAGGCGGACCTGAGCCGCTGCTCTCCCGCAGTCTGAGCCGCTAAATGCGGTCTGAGCTCGGCCGGACAGCGGCTGGAGAACAGCTCTGACTTTCTCTGTCATTAGATGAACTCTACGGGACTGAGCTCAGAGGGACTGACAGGGTTTTTCAGAGAGACAGTTAACACTCCATCCACAGAGTCAGAGGCCTCCTGGTCCTATCAGGACAAACTCTACCTGATGAATTAGATGATAAAGACCCAAATCCATAAATACTCTCACAATAAAGCATCTCAGCGGCTCTGATAGGTGATTATATCTCTGTGACTGGTCACAGTACAAACAGAAAAACTGTCTGTCAGGACATATTTGCTGTTTTTATTGATGTCTATCTGTGTCTCTGCTGTTTGGTTTGGTTTTGGTTTGTTGTTGCTGCTTCATATAGTTCAGACTTTACTATGAGAAAAGGCAGGAAAGTGCCAGGGGCCCCAACTAAACAGGCCCCTGGAATAATATTGAGGAGAAATGAATTGAGTCTCAGTTGTTTTGTGTGGAATAATCACCTGCAGCTTGTTTCATCAAGTCATTTTCTACAGAAACACTGCAGACAAACAGATTGTCAGATAAAACCAGTGGATCTCAGTCCATCTGTGTGTCAGTGAATGGAAATGGTCGTCTCTGAATCGTGTGTGAAAGATATGAAAGAGGAAAGAAGAGCCAATCAGTGGAGGAGCAGCTGATATTTCTACAGGACAAATGATGGAGAAAAGAGCAGGGCCATAAAGGTCTGGACAGATGAGTCGGTGCTCTGTCTCCAGGGATGTTTTAACTGCACAGACTGGGATGTTTTCACACAGTCCTGTGGGGATGATTTGGACTCATTGGTGGATACAACGAACCATGATTTACCAAATCAGTCAAAGCAGGATTACAAATCAAAACTGGAAAACAAGATGGCAGCAAACAAACTTGGTTCAGCCTGGGCAAGCATGAAAACTACTGCAGGCCTTCAGAGCACAGAGCTCAGTACTCGTGTCTTTTTAGATGGTTGGAACTCAGACACAGAGCTGGATAATGCTCTGAATTGTTTTTATTAATCGTTTTGATTCCTTTGGTTTTAACACAGAAACTCAGGAACTGAAACATAAACTTAAAGACACTATGCACTTTAACATTGAGCTGTGTGATTCTGTGCAGTAAAAGTGAACAAAGGTCACGGCCCCGATAATATATGTGGATGTTTAGTGAAGTCCTGTGCACATGAGCTGAGTCCTGTGTTTCAATATATTTTTAATAAGTCTTTACAGACACAACATGTCCCTAAGCTCTGGAAAGATCCTGTGGTTGCTGTCCCAAAACACTGAATGATGTTAGAGCAGTCGCCCTGACTTCAGTTTGAATGAAAACCATTGAGAAACTGGTCAGATCTGAGGTCCTGAAGCAAACTGAACATGCACTGGATCCTCTGCAGTTTGCATACAGGCCTCACAGAGGAGTGGAGGATGCTACAGTGACTCTGCTCAACATGCTTTTTAAACATCTGGATTTTAATGGGACACACACCAGGCTTTTATTTGTGGACTTGTCTTCTGCTTTTAATACAATCCAACCTCACATTTGAATTGATAGGCTCCTACAACAGTTTGATGTAAATAATAATGTGGTGGGTTGGATTCTGGATGTTTTAACCAGCAGGACACAGAGAGTGAGGGTCAACAGTACATTGTCTGACCAAAGGTGTTCTTCCACTGTTTCTCCTCAAGGGTGTGTGTTGTCACCACTATTGTTCATTTTATACACAAACATGTGTCAGAGCAGACATGACAGCAGAAGCATCATAAAGTGCTGATGACTCAGTTATTGGACGGTGAGAGCAGCCATGGACCAGTCATTGATGATTTAGTTCAGTGGTGTGAGGAATCCTACCTGCAGCTAAATGCTACAACAACCAAAGATATGCTCATTGATTTTAGGAGGAAACCCCACAGGCACCAAGTCACTTTAATTAAAGGTCAGACCACTGAGTATGTGCAGTCTTACAAATATCTTGGGACTATCATTGACAGCAAATTGACTTTTTGAAAAAAATTGTGAAGTGGTTTGTAAAAAGGCTCAGAAACGTTTACACTGTTTAAGGAAACTTGTACATTTTCACATTGACTGAACCATAATGAGCATGTTCTCTCTCTTTTATAGAATCCATTTTATCATTTTCTTTAGTGTCAAGGTTCAGTCAGACAACTTTAAAACAGAGGAACAAATCTACCTACAGATACAAATAAAGTAACATGAACCTGAGGATGATTTCAGTTGATGTGCATGAATGATTTGTGTTTTCTCTCCACATGAAGGTAGAAAGTGTGTGTGAGCTGATGTGGATGTGAATTCAGCATCATGAATCAGTGTGAGGACAGAGAGGAGGGAGCCCCTCCCCCTAAAAGCAGTCTGTGTGGGGACCATGAGATCCAGACCAAAGCTCAGAGGTGAGATGAGGATCTCTAACTGTCCATGACTCTTCTCCATGTCAGAGCTCAGCACTCACATCACTGCACCATCATTATTCACACTCAAAGCTCTGTGTGTGTTGTGTTGAAGGCCAGAGCAGCAGCACACACCAGACTCTGCTGGACCTGGACCTGAGCCCAGCTGTGTGTCCATGAAGAGTGACGGGTCAAATGGTCACATCATTAATTTCAAAGGACAGCCTCCCTCTGCTGCAAAGAAGTGAGCTGCAGCTGAGTTTAAAATGTATCAGACAGCTGTCCTGTATAACTGGTCTTCTATGAAAGATGAAGTGATTGTGTTTTGTCTCCAGGCTTCATGAATGACACAGTATATGAACATGATCAGGCTGAAACACAGGCTTTAGTGGCAAAGTTGATGTTTCTCTTTTCAAGAAAAGCACTTCTTATGTTCTTATATGTGTCATTCAGATCAGAACTAAAACTCCCTGTAACTCAGCACCTATCCAGTTCCAGTGTTTGTGTTAGTGTCCTGTAGCAGAGGTGAGACTTCTGTCAAACCCAGTGTGAGTCCTTAAAACTCATCATTTAAAAGGTGGACTTGTTGTGATGACTCTAGGTCATGAGGTACAGAATTGATTGCTTGTTTCCTCTCATTGAGAATGTCACAGCACAGTAGTGTTTGCTTTAATCAGGACAGTCACCACAGAACATAAAAGCAGCTGTTGTTTGTGTACAAAGCATAAAACACTCACAGATGCTGCAAACATAATGTGAGCTAATTCTTCATGATTCCTCCACAGAGTGGACCAGGAGAGCTCAGAGGTTCCCAGTGCTCAGTCTGCCCAGCAGCATCAAACACACCTGGACTCCATATTTATGGTCTGTACATGGACAACAACTACTTTGACATCTGTTGTGTTGACAATAATCTCCATGCTGCACTTTTTAGAGCAGTGGATTGTCAGTGTGTCCAACATGGATCTGATGTTCGGCTCCATGGTTTTACTTTGATTGTGTCATTCATATAGTTTTCTGTTCCAGCTGCTGGAGGAGAACATTGTGACTTTTGTGAAGAAGGAGCTGAAGAAGATCCAGAAGGTTGTGAGTCCAGATTACCCAGAATGCTCAGAGAGTCAGAGGGAGGATGAGGAGGTGTTGGATGGTGAGGATGAAGAGCAGAGGAGGAGCAGCAGAGAGGCTTTTGTGAAGATCACAGTGAACTTCCTGAGGAGAATGAAGCAGGAGGAGCTGGCTGACTGTCTGCACAGCAGTAAGAGGATTTCTCTAAAGATTCAACATGATGGACAAATGGGACATTTACTAACGTCTCAAGACATGGAGGGACATATGTTCATGTGTGTTCTTTAGAGGGATGAACATGTCATGTTTTCGTTATGAATCAGTCATTGATGTTGTTTCTTGTTTGTTCATTCAGGACATGTTGCTGCAGTTTGTCAACGTAAACTTAAATCTGCTCTGAAGAAGAAGTTCCAGTGTGTGTTTGAGGGGATCTCTAAAGCAGGAAACCCAACCCTTCTGAATCAGATCTACACAGAGCTCTACATCACAGAGGGAGGGACTGGAGAGGTCAATGATGAACATGAGGTCAGACAGATTGAAACAGCATCCAGGAAACCAGCCAGACCAGAAACAAGCATCAGACAAGAAGACATCTTTAAAACCTCACCTGGAAGAGACGGACCAATCAGAACAGTGATGACAAAGGGAGTGGCTGGCATTGGGAAAACAGTCTTAACACAGAAGTTGACTCTGGACTGGGCTGAAGACAAAGCCAACCAGGACATACACTTCACATTTCCATTCACGTTCAGAGAGCTGAATGTGCTGAAAGAGAAAAAGTTCAGCTTGGTGGAACTTGTTCATCACTTCTTTGCTGAAACCAAAGAAGCAGGACTCTGCAGGTTTGAAGAGGTCCAGGTTCTGTTCATCTTTGATGGTCTGGATGAGTGTCGACTTCCTCTGGACTTCCACAACACTGAGATCCTGACTGATGTTACAGAGTCCACCTCAGTGGATGTGCTGCTGACAAACCTCATCAGGGGGAAACTGCTTCCCTCTGCTCGCCTCTGGATAACCACACGACCTGCAGCAGCCAATCAGATCCCTCCTCAGTGTGTTGACATGGTGACAGAGGTCAGAGGGTTCACTGACCCACAGAAGGAGGAGTACTTCAGGAAGAGGTTCAGAGAGGAGGAGCAGGTCAGAAGGATCATCTCCCACATCAAGACTTCACGAAGCCTCCACATCATGTGCCACATCCCGGTCTTCTGCTGGATCACTGCTACAGTTCTGGAGGATGTGTTGAAAACCAGAGGGGGAGGAGGGCTGCCCAAGACCCTGACTGAGATGTACATCCACTTCCTGGTGGTTCAGTCCAAACTGAAGAATGTTAAGTATGATGGAGGAGCTGAGACAGATCCACACTGGAGTAAAAAGAACAGGAAGATGATTGAGTCTCTGGGAAAACTGGCTTTTGAGCAGCTGCAGAAAGGAAACCTGATCTTCTATGAATCAGACCTGACAGAGTGTGGCATCGATATCAGATCAGCCTCAGTGTACTCAGGAGTGTTCACACAGGTCTTTAAAGAGGAGAGAGGACTGTACCAGGACAAGGTGTTCTGCTTCGTCCATCTGAGTCTTCAGGAGTTTCTGGCTGCTCTTCATGTCCATCTGACCTTCATCAACTCTGGAGTCAATCTGCTGTCAGAAGAACAATCAACCTCCCTGTGGTCTAAACTGTTCAGAGACAAACCTGATCCAACACAGTTCTACCAGAGGGCTGTGGACAAGGCCTTACAGAGTCCAAATGGACACCTGGACTTGTTCCTCCGCTTCCTCCTGGGTCTTTCACTGCAGACCAATCAGACTCTCCTACGAGGTCTGCTGACACAGACACAAAGTGGCTCACAGATCAATCAGCAAACAGTCCAGTACATCAAGGAGAAGATTGAAGAGACTCCCTCTGCAGAGCAAAGCATCAACCTGTTCCACTGTCTGAATGAACTGAATGATCGTTCTCTAGTGGAGCAGATCCAACAGTCCCTGAGTTCAGGACGTCTCTCCACAGGTGAACTGTCTCCTGCTCAGTGGTCAGCTCTGGTCTTCATCTTACTGTCATCAGAAAAAGATCTGGACGTGTTAGACCTGAAGAAATACTCTGCTTCAGAGGAGGCTCTTCTGAAGCTGCTGCCAGTTGTCAAAGCCTCTAACAAAGCTCTGTAAGTGTATAGATAGTTGAATTTATTCATCATTATATAAAGACTCTGCTATTTTATTCAGCAGGAGGGAAAATAAATTCCTCTCTTCTTTAATTCCTTATCATCATCTCTGAGCTCTGAGCTTCATCACATTGAATCTGAATTAAAATAATGGATCCTACATTAAAGAGCCAAGTCTCAGCTTTAATTTGAGCAGGTTGACATCAGTATAGAAAGAACTGTGTGGGAGATTCAGCCCTTTTAGTGGTTCAAAAGTAACTGGACAAACACACAAACTTCAAACAAACTCCTCAGATTTAATATTTAGTGTAAAATCCTTTGCAGTCATTGACTGTAGTATCCATTATTATATTTTAAATTGAATGTGCTGAGATCCCAAATAACATATCATGTCTAACTTTCCAAATACTTACGGCATTGACTGTACATGTCTGTTTATTACTGATTGTGTCATATTTAACTGTCATGTCTCCAACTTGTTGAGAATAAAACAGAAAGGATTTGAATCAGAGCCAATGAAAGATGATCATCAATGTAGAAACTCCTCATTGGTTAGCAGGTGGATAAAGAGCTGATATTTCTGCTTCACTCAACAAATCTGTGTTTGATGTTTGGCCCAGTTTTCAAATGCAGGTCTGTTAGTTTGCTGTGAGCTGCAGAGCAAACTGAGAGTTTTGTTCCTTTGATTGTCCTTTCAACACAAATGTTATTTGACTTTTTCTTCATTGTTTCCTCTTTAGACTGAGCAGCTGTAACCTCTCAGAGAGAAGCTGTGAAGCTCTGTCCTCAGTTCTCAGCTCCCAGTCCTCTAGTCTGAGACACCTGGACCTGAATAACAATGAACTGGAGGACTCAGGAGTGAAGCTGCTGTGTGGTTCTCTGGAGAGTCCACACTGTAGACTGGAGACTCTGAGGTCAGTTCACTGTCTGTTACTGTTGTAGATCTTATATCTTTAATCCACAACTGAACCTGGTTTAATCTTCATCCAGAACTTGAATCCATTCATCTTGAATGAATGAGATTTGAAATAGTTGTTCCATATTGTGACTTTTTCTTATCTCAGACTAAGAATTATTCCTTCAGTTTCACTTAAAATTGTAAATTGTGGTCTTTTCTCATTGAGTTGAATTGAATTGACTTGTTAAACGTGTTTAGGAGCAAAGTCTTAAAGGACCACACTGTTGGTTTATAGATAGATAGATAGATAGATAGATAGATAGATAGACTTTATTCATCCCTCAGGGGGAAATTATGTTAAAGCAGCAAGTAAAACAGTCACAAAAAGAAAGGAAAGGACAAGCTGACAGCTAACTGGCAGCACTTAGCAACTCTACAAAATACAGTGTAACAAGGTATTGTGGGTCATAGGAAGGCTAAGTTGTTGATTGTCTGACCAGTTATGTTAGGTCATGCAAGGTTGACCTGCAAATGGTGTCATAAACTGTAAAAGGGTCTGGTAAACAGTTGTAAAGTAATTGAACTTAGGGGGTCAAATTCTTGGTATGCAATGGGGGGGTTACTTACGATATATAATGGGCTTCTTCTGAACTGTTTCTTTAGATCTGTGACAGAAGGTACAGTGTGCGTGTCACAGGTCTCCAGATATCTGCATCTGAATTACCCATATATACTTTGTATGAATAAAGTGTATTTTTAAATTGGAGAATTTGAGGTTCAGTGATTCCTTCTTATTCATTAAGTTGGGGTGAAGCGAGATAGCAGTTCCCCGACAGTATAAAGACATAAAGAGTGAATATATATATATATATGACAAGAAAAATAACATTAATATGAATAAGATAAAATAAAAAAATAACAGGGAGGACAATAATATGTACAATAATATATACAATGTAAAAATATAACCTGTCAGGTGTGCAGTGTGTACATTTATAATAGAAAAATAGAGCCGTGGTTCTCTAATGGTGGTATGTACAGTTGTGCAGCAGTGTATAGTTATGTACACATAATATACATATACTAGGGGTGTGCGATATGACGATATTAGATCGTGAAGGATTAGAAAGTGTTGACGATCTGCCAGAGGAGAGAGATCGTATTATCGTCTATAGGACACATTCTATTAATTGCAGCTCTATGCTTGCGCACAGACGCACGAGGTTTTTTTTTCCTTGGGCAACTAACAGCCCGCTTCACGTGAACATGACCAACCAATCATGGTGAAGTACGAGCAGTGCAGATTTTTTTTTTTTTTTTACTAGCCTCGCTGTTTTAGTCAAGGTGTAGCGGGTAGCCATGGCCGACAACGAAAGTGAACCCTTGGAGTTGGTCCCCAAAAAGAACTCCAGTCGTATGGACAGTGTTGGGGAGTAACGGAGTACATGTAACGTCGTTACGTATTCAGAATATGTAACGGTGTTTCTGTTTTGGCCAACACATTCCTGTCCCGGCTCTGTTTTGCCGGCTGCGGCTCAAGCTCTCGCTCCTGCTGCTCCTCGTCCGACTCCATTCTGACCGACTGATCAGGCGAATAGCTCGTTTATTTCCGTTTGTTTTCGTGGAGCTGGGGCTTCTGGGAAACGCATCGGGTTGCCTTTGTTCATTTTAGAGAATAAATATAAACTCGTGAAACAGAGAAGTATCGTCACGTAAGCCATTGATTTCAACAATGTAACTGTATTCTGAATACTATCTATTTAAACTGTAACTGTAATGGAATACAGTTACTCATAATGTGTATTCTGAATGCGTAACGCCGTTACATGTATTCCGTTATTCCCCAACACTGCGTATGGAACTGGTTTGGGTTTTCTCCAAACGACAAAGCGCAAACACAACGAACCTCTTTAACCACCTGAAGAGGCAGCATCCGAAACTATTAGCTGAGAGCCAAGCAGCGAGGCCAACCACACATCAGCCAGTGGTAACGGCTAAAGACATTACACAGAAACAACCAACTATAACACAAGCCTTTGATAAAAGCACGCTGTGTGAGAGAAGTAGCAAACGGTGGAAAGAGGTGACTTTTTTATCTTTAAGTTTTTACATAGAGAATAGTTTGGTTCTAAATTAACTTCACTGTAAAAATGAACTGTGATAAAATCGTGATTGTGATTTTACCATTAAAAAATCGTGATGTGATATTTTTGCCATATCACCCACCCCTAACTGAAGTTAATGAGAGCTGTGTTTGACTTTTAGTATCTGACTGTTTTTAAGCTGCATCCTGTTGGTTCAGGTGTTTGGAGTTTCCATTTTCCAAACTTGTACATTCTCAACCTTCTTCAGCTCTGAACAGATGATGAAACACTCAATGCTTTCAAGCAGGAACTTTGTCTCCTAAACTCACATCTTTTATTCTTTATTCAGGTTGAGTTGCTGCAGTTTGTCAAAGATCAGCTGTGCTTCTCTGGCCTCAGCTCTGAAGTCCAACCCCTCCCATCTGAGACACCTGGACCTGAGTGGAAGCAACCTGCAGGATTCAGGACTGAATCATCTGTGTGGTTTTCTGCAGAGTCCAGACTGTGGACTGGAGACTCTGAGGTCAGACTCCATTGTTTACTTGTGTGCTGAGATGAATATGATGTGAAAGTTGTGCTTTATTCAGTATTTATTAGGTCAAATCTCCTTCAGAATTTCTAACATTCAAAGTGTGAAATGGTTGAAAGGAAGTTGTGAAAGTGCTGACTCTGATTTTCAAAGTGATTTTTAAAGCTTTGAAAATGATTTGGATTCTGACTCTTACAGTCCACATTGACAGTGTCAGCAGTTTGACTGAGTTGAGCTTGTGTTATTCACAAAGTCTCATTGAGATCAGGATGTTTGACAAGAACTGATCTGTACAACACGTGTGAGCAGGTCTGAAGGCACAAGTGTTCATAGCTGCTCCCAATGGCCTCACTCACAGGCACAGTGAAAAGCCCGCTGTCACAGAGAGGACACGTCACCATGGTTTAAATACGGAGAGGACATTTTCACACAGTGTCTCCTGAAGACATTCATAGAGCTACACTCAGCTGCTGAGCTGAACAGGGACACAAATATTTGTGGAACCAATGAAAACAGAGCAGAGAGAGAAGTTCAAACCCTGGCTCCTTTCTCAGCTCCACACAGCCGACCAATCACTGAGCCCACTGGGTGTCAGCGTCCCACTGTGTCTTTGTCACAGGGACACAAACTGTGGGACGCTGACAGCCACCAGGAAGGTGGGGCCAGGAATCCCAGAATGCAATGCTGGAACAGCAGATTCAAATGTGTGAGCAGAGAGTGTTGGATGAAGCTGAACTTGCTTTGGACCAAAGACACATGACTGGAATGTGATGAAATGTCTCATTCAACACACTGCACATGTGCTGAATGTCTGCAGCTTCTCAAACTCTCAACACAAACTTCAGTCACACTCAAAACATCAAAGGCTCAAACTATTATTTCACACAATATGAAAGATTTCATTTGAAACCTTAGTGAACACTTTGAAAACTTTCTTCCAAACTGTTAAACCTGAGTGTGAATGTGGGACTTTTTGAAGGAGATTTGAGCTCAGAGATTTGATGCTGATCCACACTGAGCATCTTGTTCAGCTTCATATTTCAAAGTCATTGAATGAAGATTCAAAATCCAACACTTGCTAATTGACTCTTTACTTTGGAACAATTTCATCTTCACCTTCAGTTGACTTTTATATTTCTTCACATACAAAGCAAATATTCCACATTAAGACAGAAAGAAATGTTTCTTCACTCTTTGCTTTATGATCTGTGATGTTTATAGTGACTGAAGTTAATGAGAGCTGTGTTTGACTTTTAGTATCTGACTGTTTTTAAGCTGCATCCTGTTGGTTCAGGTGTTTGGAGTTTCCATTTTCCAAACTTGTACATTCTCAACCTTCTTCAGCTCTGAACAGATGATGAAACACTCAACGCTTTCAAGCAGGAACTTTGTCTCCTAAACTCACATCTTTTATTCTTTATTCAGGTTGAGTTACTGCAGTTTGTCAGAGATCAGCTGTGCTTCTCTGGCCTCAGCTCTGAAGTCCAACCCCTCCCATCTGAGACACCTGGACCTGAGTGGAAACAACCTGCAGGATTCAGGAGTGAAGGATCTGTGTGGTTTTCTGCAGAGTCCAGACTGTGGACTGGAGACTCTGAGGTCAGACTCCATTGTTTACTTGTGTGCTGAGATGAATATGATGTGAAAGTTGTGCTTTATTCAGTGTTTATTAGGTCAAATCTCCTTCAGAATTTCTAACATTCAAAGTGTGAAATGGTTGAAAGGAAGTTGTGAAAGTGCTGACTCAGATTTTCAAAGTGATTTTTAAAGCTTTGAAAATGATTTGGATTCTGACTCTTACAGTCCACATTGACAGTGTCAGCAGTTTGACTGAGTTGAGCTTGTGTTATTCACAAAGTCTCATTGAGATCAGGATGTTTGACAAGAACTGATCTGTACAACACGTGTGAGCAGGTCTGAAGGCACAAGTGTTCATAGCTGCTCCCAATGGCCTCACTCACAGGCACAGTGAAAAGCCTGCTGTCACAGAGAGGACATTTTCACACAGTGTCTCCTGAAGACATTCATAGAGCTACACTCAGCTGCTGAGCTGAACAGGGACACAAATATTTGTGGAAGCAATGAAAACAGAGCAGAGAGAGAAGTTCAAACCCTGGCTCCTTTCTCAGCTCCACACAGCCGACCAATCACTGAGCCCACTGGGTGTCAACGTCTCACTGTGTCTTTGTCACAGGGACACAAACTGTGGGACACAGACCCCCCCCTAAGCTGACACCCACCAGGAAGGTGGGGCCAGGAATCCCAGAATGCAATGCTGGAACAGCAGATTCAAATGTGTGAGCAGAGAGTGTTGGATGAAGCTGAACTTGCTTTGGACCAAAGACACATGACTGGAATGTGATGAAATGTCTCATTCAACACACTGCACATGTGCTGAATGTCTGCAGCTTCTCAAACTCTCAACACAAACTTCAGTCACACTCAAAACATCAAAGGCACAAACTATTATTTCACACAATATGAAAGATTTGATTTGAAACCTTAGTGAACACTTTGAAAACTTTCTTCCAAACTGTTAAACCTGAGTGTGAATGTGGGACTTTTTGAAGGAGATTTGAGCTCAGAGATTTGATGCTGATCCACACTGAGCATCTTGTTCAGCTTCATATTTCAAACTCATTGAATGAAGATTCAAAATCCAACACTTGCTAATTGACTCTTTACTTTGGAACAATTTCATCTTCACCTTCAGTTGACTTTTATATTTCTTCACATACAAAGCAAATATTCCACATTAAGACAGAAAGAAATGTTTCTTCACTCTTTGCTTTATGATCTGTGATGTTTATAGTGACTGAAGTTAATGAGAGCTGTGTTTGACTTTTAGTATCTGACTGTTTTTAAGCTGCATCCTGTTGGTTCAGGTGTTTGGAGTTTCCATTTTCCAAACTTGTACATTCTCAACCTTCTTCAGCTCTGAACAGATGATGAAACACTCAACGCTTTCAAACAGGAACTTTGTCTCCTAAACTCACATCTTTTATTCTTTATTCAGTTTGAGTTACTGCAGGTTGTCAGAGATCAGCTGTGCTTCTCTGGCCTCAGCTCTGAAGTCCAACCCCTCCCATCTGAGACACCTGGACCTGAGTGACAACAGGAACCTGCAGGATTCAGGCCTGAAGCATCTGTGTGGTTTTCTGCAGAGTCCAGACTGTGGACTGGAGACTCTGAGGTCAGACTCCATTGTTTACTTGTGTGCTGAGATGAATATGATGTGAAAGTTGTGCTTTATTCAGTATTTATTAGGTCAAATCTCCTTCAGAATTTCTAACATTCAAAGTGTGAAATGGTTGAAAGGAAGTTGTGAAAGTGCTGACTCTGATTTTCAAAGTGATTTTTAAAGCTTTGAAAATGATTTGGATTCTGACTCTTACAGTCCACATTGACAGTGTCAGCAGTTTGACTGAGTTGAGCTTGTGTTATTCACAAAGTCTCATTGAGATCAGGATGTTTGACAAGAACTGATCTGTACAACATGTGTGAGCAGGTCTGAAGGCACAAGTGTTCATAGCTGCTCCCAATGGCCTCACTCACAGGCACAGTGAAAAGCCTGCTGTCACAGAGAGGACATTTTCACACAGTGTCTCCTGAAGACATTCATAGAGCTACACTCAGCTGCTGAGCTGAACAGGGACACAAATATTTGTGGAACCAATGAAAACAGAGCAGAGAGAGAAGTTCAAACCCTGGCTCCTTTCTCAGCTCCACACAGCCGACCAATCACTGAGCCCACTGGGTGTCAACGTCCCACTGTGTCTTTGTCACAGGGACACAAACTGTGGGATGCTGACACCCACCAGGAAGGTGGGGCCAGGAATCCCAGAATGCAATGCTGGAACAGCAGATTCAAATGTGTGAGCAGAGAGTGTTGGATGAAGCTGAACTTGCTTTGGACCAAAGACACATGACTGGAATGTGATGAAATGTCTCATTCAACACACTGCACATGTGCTGAATGTCTGCAGCTTCTCAAACTCTCAACACAAACTTCAGTCACACTCAAAACATCAAAGGCTCAAACTATGATTTCACACAATATGAAAGATTTCATTTGAAACCTTAGTGAACACTTTGAAAACTTTCTTCCAAACTGTTAAACCTGAGTGTGAATGTGGGACTTTTTGAAGGAGATTTGAGCTCAGAGATTTGATGCTGATCCACACTGAGCATCTTGTTCAGCTTCATATTTCAAACTCATTGAATGAAGATTCAAAATCCAACACTTGCTAATTGACTCTTTACTTTGGAACAATTTCATCTTCACCTTCAGTTGACTTTTATATTTCTTCACATACAAAGCAAATATTCCACATTAAGACAGAAAGAAATGTTTCTTCACTCTTTGCTTTATGATCTGTGATGTTTATAGTGACTGAAGTTAATGAGAGCTGTGTTTGACTTTTAGTATCTGACTGTTTTTAAGCTGCATCCTGTTGGTTCAGGTGTTTGGAGTTTCCATTTTCCAAACTTGTACATTCTCAACCTTCTTCAGCTCTGAACAGATGATGAAACACTCAACGCTTCCAAGCAGGAACTTTGTCTCCTAAACTCACATCTTTTATTCTTTATTCAGGTTGAGTTCCTGCAGTTTGTCAGAGATCAGCTGTGCTTCTCTGGCCTCAGCTCTGAAGTCCAACCCCTCCCATCTGAGACACCTGGACCTGAGTGGAAACAACCTGCAGGATTCAGGACTGAAGGATCTGTGTGGTTTTCTGCAGAGTCCAGACTGTGGACTGGAGACTCTGAGGTCAGACTCCATTGTTTACTTGTGTGCTGAGATGAATATGATGTGAAAGTTGTGCTTTATTCAGTATTTATTAGGTCAAATCTCCTTCAGAATTTCTAACATTCAAAGTGTGAAATGGTTGAAAGGAAGTTGTGAAAGTGCTGACTCTGATTTTCAAAGTGATTTTTAAAGCTTTGAAAATGATTTGGATTCTGACTCTTACAGTCCACATTGACAGTGTCAGCAGTTTGACTGAGTTGAGCTTGTGTTATTCACAAAGTCTCATTGAGATCAGGATGTTTGACAAGAACTGATCTGTACAACACGTGTGAGCAGGTCTGAAGGCACAAGTGTTCATAGCTGCTCCCAATGGCCTCACTCACAGGCACAGTGAAAAGCCTGCTGTCACAGAGAGGACACGTCACCATGGTTTAAATACGGAGAGGACATTTTCACACAGTGTCTCCTGAAGACATTCATAGAGCTACACTCAGCTGCTGAGCTGAACAGGGACACAAATATTTGTGGAAGCAATGAAAACAGAGCAGAGAGAGAAGTTCAAACCCTGGCTCCTTTCTCAGCTCCACACAGCCGACCAATCACTGAGCCCACTGGGTGTCAACGTCCCACTGTGTCTTTGTCACAGGGACACAAACTGTGGGACACAGACCCCCCCTAAGCTGATAGCCACCAGGAAGGTGGGGCCAGGAATCCCAGAATGCAATGCTTGAACAGCAGATTCAAATGTGTGAGCAGAGAGTGTTGGATGAAGCTGAACTTGCTTTGGACCAAAGACACATGACTGGAATGTGAGGAAATGTCTCATTCAACACACTGCACATGTGCTGAATGTCTGCAGCTTCTCAAACTCTCAACACAAACTTCAGTCACAGTCAAAACATCAAAGGCTCAAACTATTATTTCACACAATATGAACGATTTCATTTGAAACCTTAGTGAACACTTTGAAAACTTTCTTCCAAACTGTTAAACCTGAGTGTGAATGTGGGACTTTTTGAAGGAGATTTGAGCTCAGAGATTTGATGCTGATCCACACTGAGCATCTTGTTCAGCTTCATATTTCAAACTCATTGAATGAAGATTGAAAATCCAACACTTGCTAATTGACTCTTTACTTTGGAACAATTTCATCTTCACCTTCAGTTGACTTTTATATTTCTTCACATACAAAGCAAATATTCCACATTAAGACAGAAAGAAATGTTTCTTCACTCTTTGCTTTATGATCTGTGATGTTTATAGTGACTGAAGTTAATGAGAGCTGTGTTTGACTTTTAGTATCTGACTGTTTTTAAGCTGCATCCTGTTGGTTCAGGTGTTTGGAGTTTCCATTTTCCAAACTTGTACATTCTCAACCTTCTTCAGCTCTGAACAGATGATGAAACACTCAACGCTTTCAAGCAGGAACTTTGTCTCCTAAACTCACATCTTTTATTCTTTATTCAGTTTGAGTTCCTGCTGGTTGTCAGAGATCAGCTGTGCTTCTCTGGCCTCAGCTCTGAAGTCCAACCCCTCCCATCTGAGACACCTGGACCTGAGTGACAGCAACCTGCAGGATTCAGGAGTGAAGGATCTGTGTGGTTTTCTGCAGAGTCCAGACTGTGGACTGGAGACTCTGAGGTCAGACTCCATTGTTTACTTGTGTGCTGAGATGAATATGATGTGAAAGTTGTGCTGACAGTAAAGTGCAGACATCACACTGATATTATACTGATCCACACTGAGGATCTTCATGGTAAAGTCTGTTTTCTTCTTCTGTGGTTTAGTCCACTGACTGTGGCAGAGCAATGTTGAGCTACAGATTTCAAAGCTTCATTTAACAAGAAAAAAGCTTCACTCTTTAAATCACATCCAAGTTTTTTCCACACGCACATCAACAAATATATATTCAGTATATTCTTCTTCCAACACGACTAGAAAGTGATGAGACTAAAGTCAAAGTGACTCAGATACAGCTCTGGAAAAAATTGAGAAACCACTGCAAATTCTTCTGAAATCAATATCTCTACAGGTATGACAGCCATTCCATTCCTGTGTATGTTGAATTCCAACACAAGCACACCTCAGTCTACTTAATGAGGTACTGATTAGGTGATCACCTGAACCAAATCCTATTTAATGAGGAAAAGTATAAAAACCACTGCTGTGGTCATCACTATGCTCTTGCAATAGGACTGGATGGATGGCACAAACAGTGCTGGTAGTACCTCAAAAGTAATAGCAATCAAAAAAATAACTATTGACCATGGCAAAACAGTTGAAAAGAAAAGTTTTGTTTGAGGAAAAGAGAGAAAAAAGAGGAAAATTCTGGCTTTACTGGCAGAGGGATACAGTGAGCGTCAGGTTGCTTCCATCCTTTAAATTTCTAAGTTGACTGTTCATAAGGACAAGGTCAAGCAGCAGACACTGGGGACAACAAAGCTACCGAGCTGAAGTCACTATATCTTTATTGAAGCAGCAGCATGTTGTCATTAATATTAATGAGAGCTGTGTTTGACTTTTAGTATCTGACTGTTTTTAAGCTGCATCCTGTTGGTTCAGGTGTTTGGAGTTTCCATTTTCCAAACTTGTACATTCTCAACCTTCTTCAGCTCTGAACAGATGATGAAACACTCAACGCTTTCAAGCAGGAACTTTGTCTCCTAAACTCACATCTTTTATTCTTTATTCAGGTTGATCAACTGCAGGTTGTCAGAGATCAGCTGTGCTTCTCTGGCCTCAGCTCTGAAGTCCAACCCCTCCCATCTGAGACACCTGGACCTGAGAGGAAACAACCTGCAGGATTCAGGAGTGAAGCATCTGTCTGATCTTGTGCAGAGTCCAGACTGTGGACTGCAGACTCTGAGGTCAGTAGAGGGTTGGAGTCAGTCCATGCTGCTTTCAGCTGTATTGTACTAAACACAGTTCGTATCAAAGCAAAGATCCAGTGTCTCCTGTAAACCTCCAACCTTCTCAGTGGCTGCTTTCCTCATTGAAGCTGTGAGAGGAGAACGGGGACAGGCCTCAAGATGGGACAGAAAGACAGAGACACAGAGGACAGTCAGTCAATCACAGCAGCCACAAGCTAATTGTGATCTGTTGTTGTGTTCATGTCAACAGGAAATAAAGCTGGATCACAGCTGACAGCCTCACAGGATGTGTAGAGACAGTTGTCCTCATTGGTCCAACTGTCCTACCATCACATCTAATCTGAGACTGTTTGTTGTCTCATTTCAACAGTAAAGAATTGATGAGTTTGATCTTTGTCACAGCTCTGAGATCAGTCTGACTGCAGCCTGCAAATCACTGGCTCTGATTTCAGAGAAGCATCATGACATTTTGTCAGCATGTGGTCTGATACAGAGCAGAACCTCTGCTGAAGTCCAGTGATCACATCTGTATATCTGTCCATCTGTCAGATACTTTCAGTGACAGCCTCCATGTTTATTTGTCAGCTGATATTTCAGAAGCAGATCAGATGTTCATCAACACACAGAGACTCTCTCTTTAAATGGAACATGAGTTGACATGTAACAGCAGTGAATCCATCACTAAACTGTTTGTGCAGTAATGAAGCTTCATGACTCAGCAGTTTATTTCCACTGTGGACTTGAGTGAAATGTTCAGAGGAAACAGACTTGATGCTAAAAGTCTCTGCAGGTGTGTGAGCTTCCAGCTCAGTGTCTTCACTCCAATACGTTAACATGAGAGCTGAGAGGAAGCTGCTACACTACACAGCTGCTCCACTTCTGCTCTGAACAGGACTGAAGTCCCTGCTGCTCTTTATACTGGATGTGCTGCATCAGTGACTGACAGCTGATGAAGTGAGTCTCTGTAAACACTGATTTATCACCTCTGTTGTCTGTCTTCTTCTCTCAACAGCTGGAGGCTGTTATCTTTCTAAAGGAGAGAGTGAAGAGGACGGTGTGTGTGTTGAGAGAGGACGAGCTGTGTCCTGATGATCCAGAGAGGTTGAAGCAGCAGCAGCTCTGATTGGTCCATGTTACTGGGAGGTAGAGTGGAGAGGAGAGCTTCATCCAGCAGTGACTGACAGAGGAACCAGAAGAAGTGGAGAAGACTCTCAGTGCTGCAGTCTGAACTGCTCTGAGAACAGCTCCACTGTCAAGTCCACCATCATCCCTGTGTGTTCCTCTGGATCTGAAAGAGAATCATCAGTGTATCTGGACTGCTCTGCTGCTGCTCTGTCCTTCTACAGTCTCTGCAGACACACTGAGACTCCTCCACCTCCTCCACCCTCCATCTGGACTGTCTTTTTTTATTCACTCACAGATGCTGAACCCAAAGTGATAAATCAGATTAATCAGCTCCATCATGTGGTGTGATGGAGCAGATCTTGGAGGTTCATAGTTATGCAGTAAGTTGAGGCATCATTATGTGTCTGCTGTACAAAGTACACAAGACATATATTATTATTCACCATACTTCTTCTTCTTCTTTAGTCCTGATGAACGTTCTAATTAAATATGTTTCAGTCTGTTTACCTTGCTCTGACTGACAGGCATTATGTTGGACCTGTGTGATGAACAAATGTCATGTAAACTGTCTTTTACATTACTGTTAGCAGCTGATGTTACTTCAGTGAAAGTCTGTAGCATTGTCAGCAAAATGTTCTTTAATTATCAAAGTAAAAGTAGGTAATGTGAAGGCAGCATTTAAATATTTTATTCAGCTGCATAGAACTATTTTTACTCATTTTATAAACTGCACTGTGTTTTGTATAAATGTTAATACTTCGTTTGTATATATCTTAATTTACTTGTGAAATACACATCAAAAGTCCTTGCGACTCAAATGTCTTCACAACAACAGTTAGCTGTTGAAAATGTCTTCATGTGTGCACAAATGTGTTATATTAAAAATGTCTTCACTTATTTATGGATTTTATTCTGAATACTGAGACACTATGTTGTTAAAACAGAGAGAAGTCACATCTGTCCCAGAATGATTTTAGATCCCAGTGCTTCCACTTTGACTTCCTGGTATCATGTTGTTGAACGTGACAGACATCACTCACCTGTACTGATATGATGCATCAGTGTTGGAAAGAAAGAGCTACAGGTTAATGTAATAGAAACACATGTTTTTCTGTATGGTCCACTCATTATTTGCATCTGTCACTGTAGCTTTTTTAGACCCATGGTGATAACTGACTTTTGTATGAATAAATCTGAAATAATGAGCTTACAGTGGGTATGGAAAGTATTCAGACCCCCTTAGATGTTTCACTCTTTGTTGCCATTAGCTCCAAAGCGTGCTTCTGCTAAATACTGAGCAAAGGGTCTGAATACTTATGGCCGTGTGATATTTCAGTTTTTCTTTTTTAATAAATCTGCAAAAATTTCCACAATGTTGTGTTTCTCTGTCAATATGGGGGCCTGTGTGTACATTAATGAGGGAAAAAAATGATGACCATGCTAATGATTTTAGCAAGTGGCTGCAATTTAACAAAGAGTGAAAAATGTAAGGGGTTTTGAACACTTTCCGTACCCACTGTATGTTTTTATTGTCCTTGTTTCAGATCAGTGACTTCCAGGTGTTGGCTTTTAACTCTGAGGATGCAAAAATGAAGGTTTCCAAGAAAAGATGAGAGAGAACGAATGAAACAGGAAAACAGAGTGGGTATTAACTGCAAGTCTCTGAAACTAATAGAACTATTTTCAATCATTTAAACCCACTGAGATTTAAAATCCCTTCTTTTTTTTTTTTTTTTTTAGCAAGCAGAGCAATAAAGTGAACAATACAGGAAGTTACAGATGGACTGGTTGTTTATAACAAAAATAAACATACAATGTATATATGGGATATTGAATAGATTTAGGAGATCAGCTTGTGTAAAAAAATAAAAAAGTGAAATGTTGACTACACTTGATCAAACTATTGTATAAACTATTAGTAAACAAGTCAAATGAGAGACAGCAACAACAGGAAAAATACACATACAGGTAGACACCTGTGCAACAGCTTCAAAAATGATGGTACTCATTCACATTTAATGGGATGAAAGTGTTGTGGCGAAGTGGGAAGCAACCGTGTTAACCAGGAAGGACCCAAATGCAGGACTCTGAGACAATGAAGTGCAGAGTCCACTTTTATTGAGAAAATGGCGTGGTGGGGAAGTGAGGCTGCTCTCGGCTGAGGCAAGGCAAAGTCCGTTGCAGGTAGAAGGTAATGGGTGGAATGGTTGATGGAGCGGGGGGAGCAGGTGTCCGGGAATGATTATCCTGGCAGTGGAGAATGGACAGGTGATCCTACAGGAACAGAGGGAGGACAAGATGAGTACAAGAATCAGAACAGCTGTGTCAATTACTGGTTGAGAACGTGACGTCCCCACGCTCAATCCTGGCAAGAGAGCCACACACACACACACACACCACCACCGACCAAACAGACCAACGAGGACAAACAATACACACAAGGCAGGGGACATACAGGATACAAAAGGAAGGAGGAGGGAAACCTGAACTAGCCCTGAACAGAAAGGTGACAAATAAAAAATTCGGACTATGCTGTGTTAAAAAATGAGCCTTGTGTCCATATAGTACAAGAAAAAGAGACAAACTGGAAACTTTCAAGACTGAACTGCCAACCAGGCCAAGCAGGCTGCCCTATAGGTCCTCAGACCCTGAAACCCCCTTGTTCTGAAATGTGTGTCTCAGTTTTATAAATATCAGATGAAATGATGAGAGAGAGCCTCTCTATCATCTCTCTCTTTTTTGTAATGATCTTAAACTAACACACATCAAACCTGGGGCTTTGTAGTTTTCCATCATAAGATCACTAGTTGGTGTAGGACATATAGAGTGAGGTAAAGAGGACACAGGTGGGGCCACACATCATTTTTGCCCCCACTGCCCAGAGTGACTTTATCCAGCCATGATCTCCCTTGATCTTCTTTGCAGGATAAACTTACCAGGAACATCACAGCCTCAGGTATTTAGTTTTTTAGTCAGGGTTACAGTCACTGTGCATGGTAAAGCCTTTAATGTGCCTCTGCATGAGCTGCTATGGTTGCTGTAAATTCACACAGAGTAATGGAACAAAAGTATCCTCCACAATCTGTTGTGTTACAGAAGCTCAGCATCATTTTATTGAACAAAGTCAAATCCATTGTTTTCTTTATACAAAGTTCCACACCACTTTTTTCTTTCCTTCATGTTTTAGTGCAAATCAATAGCGTTAGATGCAAAGCAAAAAATCATTCAACCCCAATCAAAGCATAATATTCATTTCTTTTATTGAATTAAATGTAACTTTCAGACAGAAGTAACCCTGCCCAGCTGTAAACCTGCTTTTAAAGCAAACACATTCAGTGTTAGCTTGTTTAAGCTTCTTAGGGAAAAATCAGATCTTGCATATTGCACAGGTTTGCATTCATCCTCCACCTTCAGTAAATTGCTGCTTTTAAAGATACAGTAGTTTCCACTTTGAGCCGGACATTTTTCTGTAGATGAACCCTCATTCATTATTTTATTGGCCAGTGTATAAGTGATGACTTTTTATGTTGTTGTTGTTTCTGTACTGTCACATTTTAATGTGACATTACAGCAATGAATAAAGAAATAAGCAGATAAATTAGGAAAGGAAAGAGAAAAAAAAGGGACATTTCCACACAGAGTAGAAAAATGTTTTTCTAATGAAGGGAAACATCAGTGAGCTCAGCAGGTTGAAGGGAGTAACACATTTATTGAGTGTTGAGTCAAAAATATGAGTTAAGCAGAGCCCCATCCTAAACTCTGTGTTAATGCTTCCAGATGTGTGATCTGCCTTCTCACCTCTGTGACCACAGCTACTGGAGGAGAGAGTCCACCAGGAGCCAGATGAGCACCGGCACCAACAGGGTGAGACTCCTTTCTTTTACTGTCTGGGCAAAAATGTGGATCCTGTTAGATTTGTTATGAGCTTGTGCTGATTTGAAATAATCAGATTTTGAAGATTATCTTTAGTTTGATTTAGTGCTTTAATACGTAATATTTTTAAATGAGCGTAATTGTCATTAACCTCAGTGATTCCACTGGTTACATATTATAAAATGTTCATGTAAGATTGAAGGGAAACCAACACTCACAAACATGTAGCATAAAACTATAAATAGTTTTATGATTAGTTGAAAAATACAAAATAATTATTAATCATCAACCCATCAAGTTCTACACTAATACAATCACACAGTTATGACCCTCAAGAAAAGACAAAGACGTTGTGTACATTATTTTCCTTTTGATTTCAAATTTGTTTCTAGTTTGATTTTAATTCTGAACAAATGGTCACTACTGAAGCTGAACTGTGAGAGATTGATGGAAAAAATAGATTTTTCCTTTATTACTATACATGAAAGAGTTTATTTGTATTTAGTTTGAAGGGAGTCAGTGGAGATATTAGATAGTAAAACGTTACAGACTGGCGATGCCTCCCACCTCCAGGACTGACATCCTGTCAGTTTAACCTGTCCAGTGTTGCCATGGCTGCCAGTCACATCATATCCCCAAGTTGCTGAGATGTGGTTTTGCCTGTAAAGTCCTGATGTGGGCCTCTGTCCCTCTGCTGGGAGCAGCAGAAACACCTGTCTTCAGTTTCTCTGGTTGTCCTGCAGACAGCCGTCCCACTGATTGTTTGTCCTCCTGATGCTGAACGGTTGTGCTGAGCGTGCATTTGGTTGGGCCTCGGTCGGTGCTTTATGCTAAGTCAACAGTAAGTTTGATGTGTGGCTGCTGTTCAGAGACCAGTGGGAGTGGTTGTATGTTGATGAGAGCTGTGGATGGTGGAAGTGTGGAGTGGAGGTGTGTGCTGGAGTGTTACATGTGTGATTTCCTTGGCTGTTGCTGTGAATGGGGGCTTTGTGGAGTGGGCTGTAGCAGCTCATTGTTTGGCCGAGGTGGTAAACCACACTCGGTCTCATCTGTCGTCCTGAGCAGCATCCACACTTGTTAAATATGTGGCGTTTGCTGTGTGTAACAGCACCTCTGCTCTTTTTCCTCAGAGCTTCGTGTTGAATCCACTGATGTTACAGCAGCAGTCTGAGAGGACTTTAAGTCAACTAGTTTGACCTGGACCTTGACTTTCTCGCTGTGTCCATCTCTGTAACAGGCTGCTGTATGCAGGGGCAGAGTTAAAACCAGATCCTGAACACCAGGGAATAAACTCCAAAATTCAACTGGGCCTGGGTGTACACCTTAACACAAACTGTAGTCAGAGTTCTAAAATAAACTCCAGAAATGTAACTCTTTCACACTTTTTTGCCTGACTCCAGATTTTAGTACTTTGTGAATTTGCTGTGTGTTAGTACATGTAGTTGTGTACAGTTCAGCTGCTGCTGTCCTTGGTGCTGAATTCACCAACCCAGCTGAATGGTCCTGAGTGCTTATTGTTGTAATTCATTTGGTATTTTTGAGAAGATTGAATATCATTAGTATGGGTTATGTTTTGTTAGTGTTAGGCTTTCAGTTATGATGGTTAAGGTTAGGTTAGGTTAGGTTAAGGGGCAAGGGAATGCATTATGGCAACGTGTGTCCTCACAATTATATTAAGAAGTATGTGTGTGGGTGTGTGTGAGTGTGTGTGTGTGTGTGAGAGAGAGAGAGAGAGAGAGAGAGAGTATTTGTCCTTTGATGTCTTTGATGTATCAACATTCTACAGCCTGATGTCACAGGCTGCAGTAAGTGGACACACAGCCAGAGACAAGTTCAGAAGTCAAACAGGAGCAGAAACAGTTGGACTGGACAGGACTTGCTCATGATTTAGGAAGAAAGAACCACTCAGATATTTCTGCACAATTATTGACAAGGAAGGGAGGAGCTACTGCTGTTACAAGGACAAGAGGAAACTACAGGAAAGTCCAGATCACCTCCAAGGTTTTCAGTAAGTCAGTACATGTTAGTAGTTCATGTCAGTGTTTAGTTTAGAAGTTAATGTTTTGAAATGTTTTGTCCAAATGATACGTTTGTGAAATTGGGACGACAAGTAATCATACCCATAAGCCCAGTGGTTTGATTGTGTGCTTATCATTCATGGACAATATGGAGTTTTTTTTAATGCTGATGCTGATGATTATGATATTCTCATAGTTGCACTTTTAAAGCGGCCTTCAGCTTGGCTTTACCAGGTAAAGGATAAAAGTAGAGAAAAACACAGATTAGCTGTCACACAAACACAAACACAATTCAGTGGTGTCTCAAATACATCAATAAATAATAAATCAACTCATCAGCCTCTTTATGTGAGATGCATTTTGGAAGAAACCATGTTGTCTCAGTTTTATACTTTTGTTCCAGAATATTTGATTTCTTTATTTCTTGTCAGTGTTGGTGTCTCTCAGGCTCTCAGTATCACTGGTTGGATCACAGCCACACAAAGCTGTGATAACTGCATCAGTCAGCAGATACTCCCTTTATTGCCATTTAAAATGACCTCAGGGAAAACAAATGATTCTAACTGTAAAACTATAAATGGAGAAACACATAGCATAGTGTAAAATACAAGATGTTATTGTATGTTTTATTTTGTCATTTAGCTGCTGACAGTTTTTTCCAACTTCTCTCTAATGACTCATGTATTCCCCTCACAGATTCTCTTACCTGAGGCAGGTGTGTAAATTGTATTGACTCAGCTTGATATTTACCAAAGCTAGTTGGTTGACTGCCTTGCTTTAGGGCTCAACCACAGACCACTCTATAAATTCTCAGCAAAATGAAGGATTTCAAGAAAGGTGAGCCAACTCCAGTACTAGAGTTAATGCCCAGTGCTGGAGGTGCTAGTCCTCTGACTGACTGTGTGACTCAGTCATTGTTCTGTAGCTCTGACCTAATCTGTGTAGTCATGTTGTACAGTCTGAATCTGTGTTTAACATCACAACATTGACCTCAGCTTCTCAGCTTTGTGTCTGTTCATTCTTCCAGTCTGAATTCAGATGAGACCAGAGACGCTCTGTCAGTGGACTGTGTCAGTCCTGACTGGACTTTCACAGGGTGCTCATGTCCTCTGTCCTCTGCCTTGGCTCTTTACAGTCAAAACAGACTAAACTCTAGTAGATAACACACTGCAGAGTCAGCTCCACACTGCTAAACAACACCTGTGTGTGTATATATATATTGTTTCTCTAAACCTAACCAAGTAGTTTTTGTGTCTAAACTAAACCAAACCATGTCTGTTCAACATTAACCATGTGTTCATTATTATTACCATAATGAGGAAGTATGTACACTTGCTGCTGCTGAGCTCCTGGTGAATTATTGTATCATCTGTTCAGAGGGAATGAGCTTTTTATCTGCTGTGACATAAAACATGATAACATTGTTAAATTCACTGTGTTTCACTGCCTTTAAGTACTGAGAGGATCAAAGCCAAGCTGAACTAAAAACACAGCGCCTCATAATATGAGCTGATTGGATATTTTTGTATGAAGCAGGTTGTTTTGAAGTCGAGTTCTAACGATCTGTAAGTCTGGTAAACACTGATGTGAGCTGTGCTGAAGGACATCTGTTGAGCTCTATGATATGTTACTGTTATGGAAAAAAGATAAGTGGAAAGATCTCAGTGTTTATGGACTGAATTCATCTGATATGATTGTCAGCTGTTAATATGAATCATTTCTGTTTCCTCTTAAAGTCACAGCAGAACTGGGCTGTGTCTCTTTTGTCACAGTGAGGTGTAAAGGTGCTCTCATGAGTGTTTGTCTGCTGACTGCTGGTAGAAATGACTGGAAAGTGTCTTTCTGTCTCCTGTCAGTCCACAACATGTCCTCTCACCTTCACAGAATCTCTGAATGAACCTAAATGAAAGTCTGCACTGGCTGTTCAGTTTGTTGTACAGTTTACACATTAGATTGAAGCCTTTAAGCTTCACCTTTTCTCCGTCATTGACTTTTTTGTCCTTCTCAGTTAAAACATGTCACTTAGATCACTTCCTTTTGTACATTTTCCTGCTTCCTTCCATTTCAGAATTTAAAATTCAAATAAGTTTTTGCTTTTTCGTGCAAATCAGATAGAGACAGACCCCCTGCATCGTCAAACAGCCTCACACTTACACACCTTCACCATGCAGGTAGATGTATCATGTGTGAGGACGAATATGAAAAGAAATCAGAGAGTGGTTTCAGTGGGTTCTTCATCTCTCTGCTCTTTCTGTGCTTCACACATTCCAGGTTTCAGAGGAGTTTTTGTTCATCAGTTGTGAGTTTCTCTGGGTTTTGGTGAATAATGTGATCTTTCCTCTCACTCTCTATTTTTCTGTGGCTTTCTGTCTCTTCTACTCTGAGCAGACAGTGTTTTCTGTGTAAAGTGTTCTCTCTGCTGTGTGTTGGTCTCTTCTCTGCATCCCACTGAGCATGAAGCTGCTCAGACTCCATCTGCTAATATGACCAAGCTCTCTTCACCTCATCTCAGGCCTGACCTCAGACCAGCCTCTCTCATGCTGCACACACACACTTCCTCAGCCTGGCATGGATCAGATCCTGTCAGCCTCTGTTTCTACAGGAGACATCGGCTCAGTTGTCCATAATAAAGGACACTTAGGCAGATGAGTTTTCAGCAGCAGGATTGGCTGGACTGAAGCAGAAACACTGGTCTTTTTTTTTTTTTTTTTTTTTTTTACAGTAACTCTCTGTTGGGAGAGGAATCCATGCAGAAAGTTCATCTGCTTTCTAGGCTTTTATCTCTGATCACTTCTGGATCTGTGCTCATTCTTGTACCATCAGCACTAAAATAATCAGCCCTGATGAGGAGTATTACTTCCTAATCTTTTATACAGTACATGAAGTTTTCACCTCATTTTAATATAAGTTCAGAGAACTTTTTAATGCTGTTGCACCTTTGACAGTTAAACTACCAAAACACACCTTGAGATAACAGTTACACCTGTAATCTGAAAAGATGGAGTAGAAAGTTAAATATGAAACTATATCATCATATTCTGGGACACAATACTTTCTTTGATTCTATATCTGTTTATAAGTTTGTGTTGTATTGTAACTGTATTTTTCTTTCTCCTACTTTTTGGGGCTCCTGTCTCCTGATCTCCTTTGTCCTGAATTTTCTTCTTTGGATCCTAAAAATGCAGGTAAAACATGACTTGTTTTTTCAGCTGGTGTGTGAGTTGATATGCAAGTGCATTTGTTTGTGGTTAAGTTTGTGTTACAGATACAGATACAGATACAGATGAAGGTATCAGGTCATTCCATTATTTTATGATCTCTACCTGTTAAACCATCCAAAGCAGCTCTGCAGTGTTTCCATCTGTGTTCATGTTGCTGTTTGAGGGTTAAGACTTGGTTTCAGGGTTAGAATTGGGTTTTGGTTAGAGTTAGGGTAAGGACTAGGGATGCATTATGTCAGCAAGTGTCTTCACAAAGAAATAAGTACCAGTATGTGTGTGTGTGTGGGTGTGTGTGTGTGTGTGTGTGTGTGTGTGTGTGTGAGAGAGAGAGAGAGAGAGAGTTTGTCCTTTGATGTCTTTGATGTATCATCATTCTACAGCCTGATGTCACAGGCTGCAGTAAGTGGACACACAGCCAGAGACAAGTTCAGAAGTCAAACAGGAGCAGAAACAGTTGGACTGGACAGGACTTGCTCATGATTTAGGAAGAAAGAAGCACTCAGATATTTCTGCACAATTATTGACGAGGAAGGGAGGAGCTACTGCTGTTACAAGGACAAGAGGAAGCTACAGGAAAGTCCACATCACTTCTTATGGTTGCTCTATTGTCTACTGCCAGTGCAAACCAAACACTTTCTGCTATTGCTTGTTCAGGTTAAAAGTTTTCCACTGGAAAATCAGATGCTGCATTAGCTGTGAAAAAGTTAGTGTGTTTTTTTTTGTCATACCCACACAAATGAGGTGTGAATGTGTGAGGATCAGGTGCTACAGACAAGTGTTCTGTTTGACTTAAAGAATTCTTTTTTCTTTGTCAGCAACAACAGTGAAATCCATCCCTGCCTGACTGTTCACATTGTTCCAAACCAGTTTTACACCAACAATTAGTAGATTTTCTGTCATTAAATGTCATGATCAGAGTCTGTTAGTCAGGGCCTGGACCCAAAAGCAGAGCGAAGGCAAACTTCGAACGTGATAAACAGTTTATTCACAGAGTTCAAACAATAAATAACAAAGGGAACTAAAGGCGGCGGGATATCCCGGGGGAACTTGGAGGTGTCGGCTGAGGCAGTGTGGAGGAAGCACGGTGAGGGGTAATCCGGTGGAGTCTGCAGGGAGCGAGAGGAGAGCGGTTAGGAGGGAGACAAAGGTAAGGGCAAAAATCACAGGGCACAGAGATCTAGTTACCAGGTAGATGACGGTGCGATCTGGCGAGGGTTGACTGGAAAGTCGGGCCTCTTATACTCCATGGGGGAGATAGATAGCCACCAGATTGAGCACAGGTGGTTGGAATCATCCTGATGAGGAGGAGGGAGCAGGGAGGAGCTGGCCAGGAAACCGCCAACCCACGCCTGCACCAACATACCCACGCCCGCACCAACATACACAAATGGAAAAAACAGAAAAAGAAACAACAAACAACAAACCCCATGAGGCAGCAGAGCTGCCTCATGACATTAAAACCTGCTGGTTCAGCTGGTTATGGAGTCCAAAACAACTTTATTCAGCCTGTTTAAGCACAGGTTACACTTCAACTACTAAATTCTGAGACATAATCAAATATAGCAACACATTTCCTACTTCTGCTCCAGGAACTCTGAACTCCTCATTGCTCCTCTTCACAAATGAAACTAGTTTCAAAACTTTTCTAGTCAAACATCACAGGAATTTTTCACACTGACATCTGGAGGAAAGAAACACTGTGATTTGGACATTCATTGGAAATCAAGACACTGAGAGGTCAGGAGCTTTCAACTTAGTGTTCAGTATGAGACATGAGTGGATGCACTGTGTGAAATGAATGAGAACTTTCTCACTAATGAGAGAACGTAATGAGGAGGACTTGTTTTTTCCTACAGTGATGAGACTCTATTAGCAGAAGTATAAAACCCAGGAATTGCATGCAGTTAGACATTTCACTGAACTGCCAGCTGGCGTCTATCTATATATCTATATATCTATAAATCTATGTGACACATCAGCCTTATCTACCATCACATATGGACAGACGCAGCAGAGCACTGGTTCAGCTATCCCATGTTCTAACATGTCGTCTCTCTGCCCTTCCATCTTGACGCTTTCCTACCAGCAGCGGGTTCAACTCCTCGCAAGCACAAGCACAAGGGATAAGCACAATGGATATGGGTGGTGGTGAAGGAGACGCACCACCCCGCCTCTGCGACCATGGCTGTGGTGCCCCTGAGCAAGGCACCGATCTACCCCAGCTCCCTGGGCTCCTCCTAGGGAAGCCCCCTGCCACAGCGTTTCTAATGCATACTCTTGTGTGTGTGTTTCGTTCACTTTGTGTGGGTAAAATGCAGAGAGTCATTTCCCTGAGAGGGATCAATAAAGTATGACTTAAACTTAAAAGTTATTTAGACAGAACCAAATCATTCTGATATTACTTACTAACATTATGAGACTGTATGTTTAGACAATACTTTTCACAGCTTCTGAAGTCAGTGATTTGTGCACTACAGCAAAAAAAGGATTTAAATGGAACAATGTCTACAGAGTAAGGCTGTCAGTTTTTATTTGATATTCGAACATAGGTTCGAACGAGGGGTGAAAAGTTCATATTCGAACTGTAATTTCCCATTCGACTGTAGGCTGTCATCTCCCTCAACCCGTCAGACCATTTGAAGTAGTTTTCATTGTATTCCAGCAGAGGGCGCTACTATATTATTGACCTATCATTGGGCCGCTCTTGACCTGCAGCCTCTCAGCGGTAAAGGTTTGGAACATTAAGCTAACATTAAGCTAACTTGATATTTGCTATTTGCCCTGGGCGGACAATCACGACGCCAACACACATGAGAGAAGCGGCGTGTGGAGGTATTTTGGTTTTTACACAATGGATGGTAAAGTCACGGACAAAAATACGGCTGTTTGTCGGCTGTGCAAAAAGAAGTTATCGTACCATTCAGCAACAACAAATTTACGGGCTCACCTGCTAGCTCACCATCCATAGCTCCATTTCTTGCAAATAATATGAGAAAGGGATTTGGTTAGTAAAGTTTGACTATTGTTCTGTTTAACCTTGCTACAAAGCTGTCGAAGTGCCTCCCATTATCTGAGATATAGGCACTGGTTATACTGTGACACTTTGAGACTCACGGTGACAGGCAAGGAACAAGTTCATAAAAATGTTTTTAAAAAATACTGATTATATGCATTTAGTTGCCGTGTGAATGTTTTACAGGCTTTGCAAGGAATAAAACACATGAACAAAAGCAATTACTGTGTTGTAGTGTATTGAGGTGAGGTTTGAGTGTGTATGTGGCGGGGTGTTGGGGGGGGGGGGGGGGGGGGGTGATTCGATTATGTTCGAACAATGACGGATTTTTTTAGATTCGTTCGAACATAATTTCTTTTTAAAGTGACAGCACTAGTGGGTGGGTGGAACACACACAAAGTCGTTTAGCAGTATATAAAAAAAAAGGTGGTATATTTATTATTTATTTTGGAAGGCAACTGAATGTGTAGAGTAATGTATGTACCGCCCATTAAACTGGAATAAAAACAAAATTAATATACTATAATAATTATACTATAATATAATATACTAATATAATAAATATACACGGCTGGGCTTTTAGGAGTTTTCCATGTAGCATTTGTTTATTGTGTGATGTCACACTGAGTGTATTTTACCTCTGTTGTTGTTTGGCTTTGTCTTGCTAGTTGAGTTAGCCCGTAGCTTTTATGTATTATGAGAGTTAACAAGCTAATGTTTGTGTTTACACACATATAGATGCCACGTGGTAAGGGTTACCGTCGCTCCCAGGCAGGGAAGAGGAGGATGGAGCAACAACAGACTTGTTGTTGTTACACCTCAGTACAGTCAGGATGTGTTTTTTTTTTTAAGCTAGAATTTTGTGAAACAAAAAACATGTCGTGGCAGTGGCTGGCACCACAAACCGGAGCAATGGCTTTTGGGCATTTGGGTTAGGGTTTTTTGTTCTCAGGCTAACAGAAATGTTTCTCCCTTTGTTGCAGATTGTTCTTCTTGTAGGGGACTCCCATTTGCGATCCATTGCAGATGGTATTGTGAACATGCCAGGGGGTTTCCTGTCCTTTGGCGTCATGTCCACACCAGGAGCATGTGCTGATGTGCTCAGGACTGAAGTTGTGCTTTCTGTGAGTCTTCTGATTCCTGATGCTGTCTGTCAAAGCTCCTGGGAACAACCTGACAGCCAGTAGGACAGTTGATGAGGCAGGAGCAGCTTTTGCACAGTACCTGATAACTGTTTGAAGTAAATGGCCAAAGGTAGCTATTCATTTATTTATTTATTTCAATATAAGCAACATCTGTAGGTGCAATATACTTTTGTAATGATGGCCGATTGTTTTCTGCAGGTATTTGTGGTTGATTTGTGGTCTCATTGTTTTTGCAGGTTCACCTCAGTGACAATGTGGGGATGCCAATTCTTGTGCAGTTGATGTGGATTGCAGCCAACCTTCAACTAGAGACACCACCACCTGCAGCACAGATGCAGCATCCAGTGTCTCCTAAGCCAAGGATTGTTGATTGTGAAGGGAAAGGTTCCTGCTCCACCACCACCCCCTCCTGAATGGACAGTTGTGCAATGATGCTGCATCTTCTGCTGTTGGTCCTTTAGGGACTCCTTGTAAGACAGAGAAGATTGTGGGTGATGGGAACTGTTTTTTTCAGGGCTGTTAGTAAGGCCATTAGCGTTGCCCAAAGGGGGGCAAAATGGAGTACATGGACCAGTGACCTGGTGACCAATCTGCTGCCTCGTTCTAACATGGAAGGGTCTTTGTTGCGTGTTAAATTAAAGCGCTGACATACAAAGGCCACTATGAGTATCAGTTTGTTGATACTATGCATGTTAGGCAAGCGTTGCAGTATTTGAAGGTGAATAACATTCATTATAAAGATGTTGAATTTAATGATGCATGGGTTAATGCATTTTGTAGGGAGGAAGATAGTGAGGTTCCAGTGGTGGCACACTGTGATAATGTTGCTGAGGATGGTCAGGATGAGCTTCTCCATGATAGACAGCAGCACTGTATGTTCCAGGATACTTGTCTTATGCCTGTGGACATTGGTCAGGACGTTTTAGATCACTATTTTGATGATGTGTTGAATGTAGCACCAGGAGAGGGAAATAGTTCTGTTAGGCTGGCAGAATTTTTTGACGAGTCAGTTTATAGGTTGAGTAACATGCACCTGAAGGAGTGCTCTAGGAAGGTTGTGTTTGTGCCCACAGGGGACAATAAGTAGTTAAGATGAGTTTGCCTTTGAGTGTGTTGAGGCAGAAGGTGCTGTTAGTACAGATGAGATGTGGATGACAGGTTTTGTTGATAGATCTAAGAACAGGCCAAGTGACAGCACTTTTGATGATATGTGTCTGGCGTCTTTTGCCTCTGAATATTGTGTCCTGTCTAAGAGTGAGAAATATGTGTCATGAATAGTTATGTTTGCTTTTCACTCACAAAGACTCCTGAAAAGTTTTACCAGAGTATTCTGCAGTTGTTTCTGCCACACACAGTTGATATACGGTTAATCCATTTCAACTGTGAATCTCAGGAGGTCTATGAGTCACACCAGGTCAGGTTTAGGGATGGATCACTACATTCTGTTAAGTCTGTCGTTGATCTGAATAGGATCATGTTTGAGAGGGAGACAGAGGATTTAGAAAACATTCAGAGTCGCATAGATTCTGATGATGATGTAGAAGATTTGTGGTGTGAGCTCTGTCCACAGCAGGAATTAGAGCATTTAGAGAGCATAGATGAGTTAAAGGAAAGAACACAGTCTGTGTTTAGCTCTTGTTCGGTCTCTTAATGAGGCACAGTTGTTTGTTTTCTACCAAATTAAACAGTGGTGTTTAGAGAAGGTTAATGGTAAAAATCCTGCACCGCTGCATGTTTTTATTACTGGTGGTGCAGGTACTGGTAAAAGTCATGTGATAAGGATGATTCAGTATGAGTCAATGTGTGTGTTGACTGCTCGTACAGGGATTCCTGCTTTTAATTTGAAAGCAACAACCATTCACACCACCTTTAATATAGGGAGGAATGTTAAGCTGCCGTTTGCTCCTTTGGGCGAAGAGAAGTTCAATTCTCTTCTCAGCGAATTAAACAAAGTGGTGACTTATCACCCTTTGGAAATGTTAGTGTGGTTGCTGATTTTTTCTAACTGCCTCCTGTTAAAGGGAAGCCACTGTATGTAGATGATGTTAGAAATACATTACGGACAAATGTATTTAAGGTGGTAGAATTAAAGGAAATAATGCAGCAAAAAGATTGTGTTTTTGCACAGCTGTTAAATCGGGTTAGAACATGTTCAAAGGGAACAGTGATGCTGGACAGTGACGTGCAGTTAAAGTAAATGAGCATAATAATCAACAGTTGTTGAAGTCCTGTCCAGAATATGTTGTTGTAGAGGCGAGAGACTATGTTAATGACAAACTGAAGCTATTAGAAGGGCATCATGCCAAAGCTTCCAATACTTATTTGTCATAGGAATTATTTTTAGGCAAGGGTGCACGTGTCATGTTGTGTAAGAATGTAGATGTTTTAGACGGTCTTGTTAATGGGGTTTGCGGTACAGTGACTCACATTGTTTTCTTAGAAAACAAGAGGTTTCCTCACAAGGACTTTGTGAAGTTTGATGATGTTAATTTATTTTTTTTTTAATTTAGGAAAGATTTTTGCAGCAAGACAAGTACATGTGGCTTTAAGCCATGTTAGGAGTCTGTCAGAGTTAATTATTGAGAACTTGGAACAGAAGAAGATTTATTGTAAAGAGCATTTTGGCTGTCATTAATAACATGTGCCAGTTTCTTACAGAGGATGTTCCAAGGAGCACATCAAGTCCACATATTTTTAGAGTGTTTTGTATGAATGTGCAAAGTTTAACTCAGCATGTTGCAGATGTGGTGATGTGTACACAGCATTTGCAGCCTAACTGTATTACTGTAACAGAAACATGGCTTACTGCAGAATCCTTGCTAGATATGATCCTGATTGCTGGTTACAGTTTCAACCACTGTAGGTCACAGGTCAATTTAGTGTGCACAGTGTGTAGAATCTTTATGTACAACATAGTGTTAGTGATTGTTTATCATCCACCATCATGTCCTCTGCCATTGTTTAAAGAGAATTTAAGGAAGTTGTTCCACCAGGGAGAGGCTGGCGCTCTCTCTCTCTCTCTCTCTCTCTCTCTCTCTCTCTCTCTCTCGATCTCTCTCTATCTCTCATGTAGATTTTGGTTGGTAAGGTTTGGTTATTTTATTTTCAGTTAGTGTATTTTTACATCCAACATTTTCACACATGCAGACATTCCCTACACCACTGACATACATATTCCTATATTAAGTTTTCAATTATCCACCATTCTGTTTGTGTGATCTCTCTTCTTTTTGCTGTGAACTCTGAGCCGGTTCATGACATTGATGAAGTGTCAGTCAAACCTGAGCTGATACATGAGTTTGACTCTGAGGAAACTTGATTTCACTTCAGCCCTGGTGGAACAACACTCTGCATTTTTAGCATATGAGGTAACTAATTGGCTGTGAGTGTGAGACTCAGAGTGAGCAGTGTTGCAATATCTATGTATCTATCTATGTCTATCTATCTATCTATCTGCAGGTGTGTATGTGTGTGTGTGTTTGTCCTTTGATGCCTTTGATGTATCAACATTCTACAGTCTGATGTCACAGGCTGCAGTAAGTGGACACACAGCCAGAGACAAGTTCAGAAGTCAAACAGGAGCAGAAACAGTTGGACTGGACAGGACTTGCTCATGATTTAGGAAGAAAGAAGCACTCAGATATTTCTGCACAATTATTGACAAGGAAGGGAGGAGCTACTGCTGTTACAAGGACAAGAGGAAACTACAGGAAAGTCCAGATCAGCTCCAAGGTTTTCAGTAAGTCAGTACATGTTAGTAGTTCATGTCAGTGTGTAGTTTAGTTCATTTTGTGGGATGTTTTGTTCAGATGATATGTTTGTTAACTTGATGTGATATTTAAGCACACAAGATCAAGATGTTCAGACACACACACACACACACATCTCTCCTCTCTACTTTTACTACTCTGGGTTTCAGTTACATGGAAAGTGGAGTCCAGAATATGAGGCTGATGCTCTGATTTAACAGGAATCTACTATGGCTGCTAAATGAATTTGCCATGGTCACTTGTTTCAATGAAATGTTCGACTGATAACTGAGGAAATATATGACACACATTGGTAAGAAATATTTTCAGCAGTCAGTGTGTGTCTGTTAAAGTATTTGTATCTAACACATGACTGTGAAAGAGAGAGAGAGAGACCGCAGGTGAGGCAGAGGTGGAGGGTGAGACATAATGAGAAATTACAAAGGTTCATTTGAAAATGTGTTTAAAAAAAACCGGTCTACTTTCTGAAGTCACTGTATGTGAACAAACCATATTTGAGAACGATGAGCTGAGGTTATTCCACATGTAAAGACTTTAATGTCATGAACTTTCTTGTCTCACAGAAAAATTTTAATGAGACAAACTAAATGCTTAATTTGGTTCTGAGCTGCTTTTACTCTTTTGGATTAATGTTCATTAGAGGGCAAATGAAGTGTGGCAGGGAGATTAGAAGAAGCCCCTCCTCCAGGCATCACCACCTCCTAATAATCTGACCAAATGCTAAAGTATCTCATTAGTAAAGTGTTTACACTGATAATTAGAGCTGACACAATCCGTCCATGGATTAGTCCAGGGGAGAGCCAACAGAGGTTTTGGTTCTAGCTGAACTCAGGCACAGGGAAAGATCTCAGGAGAGCTCGTCAGACTGCACACTGCTGGCTCATAGTTGGACACAATTAATCAGTTATTTCAATTTACAGGTTATTTCTCAAGAGAACATGTTTTCACAAAATACAAAAACATTTGCTGCTTCCAACTTGACATGAACTGCGTTGGATTGTCCAGGTGTACCTAATAAAGTGAGCACTGAGTGTAGTTCTCATGAATGTGCAGTGAAGTGTATGAAATCCACTGTTCCAGCAGTGAGCAGCAGCTGGCAGCTGTTTAGTATGAACAGGTCCAACGTAGGTCAAACGTGCTGAGTAGACCTGCGTCAGACATGTGTCTGATGTGTTTGAAGGAGTTTTTTTGAGTCTCCACAGACAAGTGAAACACATTTCTGTGAAGACGTGTTAGTGTGCTACACCTTAATCTTTGTTTCCATGACAAAATCATCAACAACCAACTAAATCCAAAAACAACCATTCATAACACAAACCATAGAAAATGTTCCAGCTTCCTCACACATGTACAATGATGAGCTTGATGAATAGTTTATTTCTCAGAAACAATATTCAGCACTACAGTTTGTTATGAAGCTTGTTCCATTAGGTAGAATCGGGTTCAAAAACTGGACTGATATTATCCAAACACTTCATGAACCTACAGATGACTCTGTCCCATCAGGAGTATGAGAGGTATTCACCCATCTGATCATATGATACTGGAGTGTGTCTGTGCTGGGACCTGCTGAAGATTCCTGTTCAGAGGTCTGACTTGCAGCCACCAGCAGCATTTTGGGACACATTGGGACAGAGCTCCTTGATCTGTCCTCTCCACTGGAAAGACGGGGCAATGAGCACGAGATGATACAACATCATTTTACCAGTTAGCAATAGTTACACAACCACCCTCTGACCCACAACGTACATGTCAGGGTCAGTGGATATAGTTAATCCACTATGAGCACAGCTGCACCCACACACACCTGAGGAACAATGAGCCACAGTGAGGACCAAAGGGAAGTGGCTGCCACATGTATTCACTGTATATGAGCAGGGGCTGATTCATAGCACTGTCTCCTCTTAGCTGCAGAAATCAGACTGGTCCTACATCCAGTCCTCCATGGAAAACCACCTCTCTCTGCTCCACAATGCTCACAACATCTTTGTTACCAGTGATGGCTGATCGAGGCTTTGTTGAAGCTTCGACACCTGACTCAAAAAAATGGTTCATTACCCGAGGCTTCAATGACACAGTACTCGACTAGGACATCTAGTGGTCAATAAAATGAAGTGCAATCAAGATGTGTCATTTATTGGTTCATTGGTTGTTTGGGATTTAATTCGCCATGCACGTTCTTGTTCGACTACACTACGTGTTTGTATGGTTTCAAGCTGACACAATAAAATACAAATTTCATTTCATTTCATTTTCTACCGCTTAATCCTCTATCAGGGTCACGGGGGAACTGGAGCCTATCCCAGCTGCTTATGGGCGAGAGGCAGGGTACACCCTGGACTGGTCGCCAGTCAATCGCAGGGCTGACACAAAGACAAACAACCACACACGCACTAAGGGCAATTTAGAGTAGCCAATTCACCTATCCCATACATGTTTTTGGTATTGTGGGAGGAAGCCGGAGTACCCGGAGAGAACCCACGCAGGCACAGGGAGAACATGCAAACTCCACACAGAAGGGTCCAGACCGGGGTTCGAACCTGGAACCCTCTTGCTGTGAGGCGACAGTGCTAACCACTGCACCACCGTGCCGCCCTTAAAATACAAATATTAAATATATATATTAAATACATAGGCTATATTATTTGACACGTCTGAATGTTGTAGGAAACAGCAATATACTTGGCTTGATATTTTGTGTTATGAATCGTAAGCTATCCTAAAACAAGTCTAAATAGTCCATAGCTTAAAAGATGTTGAATACTGGATGTTCAGTCCCCAGATGGCAAATCCATCTCATTCCAAATGTCTAATTCATGAGCGAAATAACACGCAGCTCTGACGGGAATCGAACCCACGCTACATTGTCGCAAGACAACTAAACCAACGACAGGGTTTCAATACCGAATGAAGCAGTGAAGTGGTTCATACGTCATAAATCACGTGATTTTTCCTAAACAAAACACACACGTCTGACTCCAAGTCTGACTGTCATGGAGCTAGATAAATAGCACTTTTCTGTTTGACTGCACCAGATGATAAGGTGGTTTCAATTGGATTATTCATAATAATAATAATAATAGAAGACCATGATTGTTATTTGGCATGGCTGATTGTAACCCCACATAATCTTCATTTATATATTGTGTTGTAAAACATTGAAATGAGATGTGCTCAACAAATACAAAATGTAATTTTCACATGGTACTGGTGCAAATACAGATTATATCATGGTATGTTATGGGCATCGTTGGTAGAGAGGTTTATGTGTACGTGGGTAAAGAGGGTGGGCTTGAAACTGGGCAGTTTGCTCAAAGAACAGGGCAGTGGGTGTGCTTGTGTAACTGTTTATGAGTTTTTATTAAGAAATAATAGTTTTTCTACAGTTTTTGGGCTCAAACGGTTTCTTCTTTTACAAACTATTTCCCCAGCCTTGGAAAAAACCCATAGGACTATATATCTATAAACCTATCTATATAACTCTCTATCTATATCTATCTATCTATCTAATTTGATAATTCTTTTATAATTCATTTTATAAATCTATTGCTCTATTTACACTGATTCTCCAAAAATACGTTATCAACACTGCTACTACTAACACCTAAGAACTGCAACAAGCCAACCTACTCTGCAAAGAAAAATTCAAATGACCGCCACTATATAGATATGCTATCCCTGAACACACTCGATCCCGCTGTGATTCACATAACAAACCGAACCAATCAGGCGATTCCAAGCACTCAACTGCTTCGAACGTCACTCAAGTGCTTCAAACATCACTACTCACGTGATCAAACCACACCTCGGCACAATGGTTCGATACAACTGCTTCATGAGCTACCGCGCATGTGTCGGAGCCTCGGGTGTCAGAGGACCATCACTATTTGTTACTCCAAAACATGGTGAGGATCACAGCAGTGTGTGTTCCACCAGAGGATCCAAACACTACATTATCTTACCACCAATCTTTTTTCATTTTTTTTCATACAGTGTATTTGTAATTTAGCCAATAAAATTACAGCATTAGAGTTACGCTTAAATAATAATTAAAAAAAAAACAGAGACAGGAAGAAAAAGTGACTTTATAACCTCTTCACTGAACAGGAGTCTTCTGCCCTCCAGTGGTCACTGTCAGTAACTACAACTCTGCACACAGCACTGACTGATACTGATGTTCACACTGACATTATTCCACATTTACTGACTTATTTTAGCTCTAATGTTCATCAGTCTGATAATGACTCTCTGTATGTGAACACACATATTATTACACTGATATAAATACTGATGTCTGACTGATGGACAAATAATCAGAGAGGTTACTGCCCTCCAGTGGTCACACTGACAAGTGTCCAACAGGACTCACACTGATTATTAGGATCAATATGTACCAATCAGTATTGATGACATCAGCAGGAAGATGAGGACTGGTCATAGTTTGAATAATGTTCCATGTATTATTCCATCCATGTTTTCACTACAAGCAGATACACTGTAAAAAATGTGACAACTAAAAGGATCACTGTAAAATGATAAATAGAAGATGCACTGTAAAAAATTCTAGCATTGATTATCAGGAAATACGCTGTAAAAGAATTTAATGGAGGCTGTGCACTGTGTAAAATGGCAACAAAGGTGACACAGGATATATCCAATAAAAAATGATGGTCATAGATGAGCTCTGGACTAACTTACAACCAGGGGATGCACTGTAAAATATTACATCAATTCAATTCAATTTTATTCTAATAGCTCCTTCCACAATCAAAATTATCTCAAAGCGCTTTACAGAGGGCCAGAGTCTGACCCCAGAGCAAGCACTTAAGACGACAGTGGCAAGAAAAAACTCCCTTTTAACAGGAAGAAACCTTGAGCAGAACCTGGCTCAGATGGGGGACCCTCCTGCTGATGGCCGGGCTGGGTGAAAGGAGGAAAAGGAGGAAGATAGGACAGCTGGGAATGGAGGAGAGGAGGAGAAGGACATGCAGTATATAAAACATGATACAAACAGGGTTGGCAGTGAGCAATGTTAGAGGGCCAGCATTCAGATTACAGAACAGTTAGTGGATACTGTGTGCTCAGCAGATTACAGTTATGATAGGAAACAGAGCACAGAGGCAAAAAGCTGTCATGATTGGTAATTATTTACATTACAGTCTGCATAGAATATTAATCCAAAATGTATCTGTAGCAGAGAGGAACCCTTGTCTTCATATTTACTGCTTATTAATTGTTTAGTTTGCTCAGCTGTTCGTTTATTTATAATTAAGTAGTGTGGCCCAATATAAATAGTACAGGCATTGTAATGTTGTAGTTTCACCACAAGAGGGAGTGGGTGGTTTGGAGTCGCTCCTGGTCAGTGGACGTCGACACATCAATGAGTTGCTCCAATGACGCATAGACAGGAGCGCGTCATGACACGACGGTTGCTGAAAGTTTACTTTCACTTTTACTTTCACCGAAGTTTGTGGTGCAGATGATTTTCTCTGTCTGAAGGTAAATGTCAGCACTTCTAATGTTTTTCTCGTCAACACTTCCTGTAGTTACCTGGATTATCTGATGTACGGATTTGGATGTTGTAGTGTTTTTTTATACTGCGTTGTGGTGTTTAGTTGTATAGACTCTGAGTTGTCAATCTAAAGTCGAGGTGAGGCAGGAAGAGGTCCGTCATTATGCGCCATGTTGTGTGGATATCTGCAGTAGAAGCGGTGGAGTCAGAGTAGAAGCAGAGTGAGCTGATGGTCAGTAGCTGAACACGGAGCCTTCGTTAGTCTGTGGCTCCACTTACTGCTGACTGAAGGCAGCTTTTCCTTCCTGAATCAGCCTGTGGAGGAGGCGGACCTGAGCCGCTGCTCTCCCGCAGTCTGAGCCGCTAAATGCGGTCTGAGCTCGGCCGGACAGCGGCTGGAGAACAGCTCTGACTTTCTCTGTCATTAGATGAACTCTACGGGACTGAGCTCAGAGGGACTGACAGGGTTTTTCAGACTCTATGTGATTTTCAGAGAGACAGTTAACACTCCATCCACAGAGTCAGAGGCCTCCTGGTCCTATCAGGACAAACTCTACCTGATGAATTAGATGATAAAGACCCAAATCCATAAATACTCTCACAATAAAGCATCTCAGCGGCTCTGATAGGTGATTATATCTCTGTGGCTGGTCACAGTACAAACAGAAAAACTGTCTGTCAGGACATATTTGCTGTTTTTATTGATGTCTATCTGTGTCTCTGCTGTTTGGTTTGGTTTTGGTTTGTTGTTGCTGCTTCATATAGTTCAGACTTTACTATTAGAAAAGGCAGGAAAGTGCGAGGGAGCCCAACTAAACAGGCCCCTGGAATAATATTGAGGAGAAATTAATTGAGTCTCAGTTGTTTTGTGTGGAATAATCACCTGCAGCTTGTTTCATCAAGTCATTTTCTACAGAAACACTGCAGACAAACAGATTGTCAGATAAAATCAGTGGATCTCAGTCCATCTGTGTGTCAGTGAATGGAAATGGTCGTCTCTGAATCGTGTGTGAAAGATATGAAAGAGGAAAGAAGAGCCAATCAGTGGAGGAGCAGCTGATATTTCTACAGGACAAATGATGGAGAAAAGATCAGGAACATAAAGGTCTGGACAGATGAGTCGGTGCTCTGTCTCCAGGGATGTTTTAACTGCACAGACTGGGATGTTTTCACACAGTCCTGTGGGGATGATTTGGACTCATTGGTGGATACAACAAACCATGATTTACCAAATCAGTCAAAGCAGGATTACAAATCAAAACTGGAAAACAAGATGGCAGCAAACAAACTTGGTTCAGCCTGGGCAAGCATGAAAACTACTGCAGGCCTTCAGAGCACAGAGCTCAGTACTGGTGTCTTTTTAGATGGTTGGAACTCAGACACAGAGCTGGATAATGCTATGAATTGTTTTTATTAATCGTTTTGATTCCTTTGGTTTTAGCACAGAAACTCAGGAACTGAAACATAAACTTAAAGACACTATGCACTTTAACATTGAGCTGTGTGATTCTGTGCAGTAAAAGTGAACAAATGTCACGGCCCCGATAATATTTGTGGATGTTTAGTGAAGTCCTGTGCACATGAGCTGAGTCCTGTGTTTCAATATATTTTTAATAAGTCTTTACAGACACAACATGTCCCTAAGCCCTGGAAAGATGCTGTGGTTGCTGTCCCAAAACACTGAATGATGTTAGAGCAGTCGCTCTGACTTCAATTTGAATGAAAGCTTTATAGAAACTGGTCAGATCTGAGGTCCTGAAGCAAACTGAACATGCACTGGATCCTCTGCAGTTTGCATACAGGCCTCACAGAGGAGTGGAGGATGCTACAGTGACTCTGCTCAACATGCTTTTTAAACATTTGGATTTTAATGGGACCCACACCAGGCTTTTATTTGTGGACTTGTCTTCTGCTTTTAATACAATCCAACTTCACATTTGAATTGAAAGGCTCCTACAACAGTTTGATTTAAATAATAATCTGGTGGGTTGGATTCTGGATGTTTTAACCAACAGGACACAGAGAGTGAGGGTCAACAGTACATTGTCTGACCAAAGGTGTTCTTCCACTGTTTCTCCTCAAGGGTGTGTGTTGTCACCACTATTGTTCATTTTATACACAAACATGTGTCAGAGCAGACATGACAGCAGAAGCATCATAAAGTGCTGATGACTCAGTTATTGTTAGTCTCCTCCAGGACGGTGAGAGCAGCCATGGACCAGTCATTGATGATTTAGTTCAGTGGTGTGAGGAATCCTACCTGCAGCTAAATGCTACAACAACCAAAGATATGCTCATTGATTTTAGGAGGAAACCCCACAGGCACCAAGTCACTTTAATTAAAGGTCAGACCATTGAGTATGTGCAGTCTTACAAATATCTTGGGACTATCATTGACAGCAAATTGACTTTTTGAAGAAAATTGTGAAGTGGTTTGTAAAAAGGCTCAGAAACATTTACACTGTTTAAGGAAACTTGCACATTTTCACATTGACTGAACCATAATGAGCCTGTTCTCTCTCTTTTATAGAATCCATTTTATCATTTTCTTTAGTGTCATGGTTCAGTCAGACAACTTTAAAACAGAGGAACAAATCTACCTACAGATACAAATAAAGTAACATGAACCTGAGGATGATTTCAGTTGATGTGCAGATGAATGATTTGTGTTTTCTCTCCACATGAAGGTAGAAAGTGTGTGTGAGCTGATGTGGATGTGAATTCAGCATCATGAATCAGTGTGAGGACAGAGAGGAGGGAGCCCCTCCCCCTAAAAGCAGTCTGTGTGGGGACCATGAGATCCAGACCAAAGCTCAGAGGTGAGATGAGGATCTCTAACTGTCCATGACTCTTCTCCATGTCAGAGCTCAGCACTCACATCACTGCACCATCATTATTCACACTCAAAGCTCTGTGTGTGTTGTGTTGAAGGCCAGAGCAGCAGCACACACCAGACTCTGCTGGACCTGGACCTGAACATGGACCTGAGCCCAGCTGTGTGTCCATGAAGAGTGACAGGTCAATGGGTCTCCCCATGAATTTCAAAGGACAGCCTCCCTCTGCTGCAAAGAAGTGAGCTGCAACTGACTACATGTTTTCTTCTTTACTATGAGAACACTGTATGAATAATAGATATGTTGTCCCTGTCCCCATGTCAGTGATGGTCTTAATTTCTGTGTCCACCAGGATCCATCAGAGACCAGACTTCCCTGTACCTGAGCCCAGCTGTGTGTCCATGAAGAGTGACAGGTCAAAGGATCACCTCATTGATTTCAAAAGACAGCCTCCCTCTGCTGCAAAGAAGTGAGCTGCAGCTGAGTTTAAAATGTATCAGACAGCTGTCCTGTATAACTGGTCTTCTATGAAAGATGAAGTGACTGTGTTTTGTCTCCAGGCTTCATGAATGACATAGTATATGAACATGATCAGGCTGAAACACAGGCTTTAGTGGCAAAGTTGATGTTTCTCTTTTCAAGAAAAGCACTTCTTATGTTCTTCTATGTGTCATTCAGATCAGAACTAAAACTCTCTGTAACTCAGCACCTATCCAGTTCCAGTGTTTGTGTTAGTGTCCTGTAGCAGAGGTGAGACTTCTGTCAAACCCAGTGTGAGTCCTTAAAACTCATCATTTAAAAGGTGGACTTGTTGTGATGACTCTAGGTCATGAGGTACAGAACTGATTGCTTGTTTCCTCTCATTGAGAATGTCACAGCACAGTAGTGTTTGCTTTAATCAGGACAGTCACCACAGAACATAAAAGCAGCTGTTGTTTGTGTACAAAGCATAAAACACTCACAGATGCTGCAAACATAATGTGAGCTAATTCTTCATGATTCCTCCACAGAGTGGACCAGGAGAGCTCAGAGGTTCCCAGTGCTCAGTCTGCCCAGCAGCATCAAACACACCTGGACTCCATATTTATGGTCTGTACATGGACAACAACTACTTTGACATCTGTTGTGTTGACAATAATCTCCATGCTGCACTTTTTAGAGCAATGGATTGTCAGTGTGTCCAACATGGATCTGATGTTCGGCTCCATGGTTTTACTTTGATTGTGTCATTCATACAGTTTTCTGTTCCAGCTGCTGGAGGAGAACATTGTCACTTTTGTGAAGAGGGAGCTGAAGAAGATCCAGAAGGTTGTGAGTCCAGATTACCCAGAATGCTCAGAGAGTCAGAGGGAGGATGAGGAGGTGTTGGACAGTGAGGATGAAGAGCAGAGGAGGAGCAGCAGAGAGGCTTTTGTGAAGATCACAGTGAACTTCCTGAGGAGAATGAAGCAGGAGGAGCTGGCTGACTGTCTGCACAGCAGTAAGAGGATTTCTCTAAAGATTCAACATGATGGACAAATGGGAAATTTACTAACATCTCAAGACATGGAGGGAAATCTGTTCATGTGTGTTCTTTAGGGGGATGAACATGTCATGTTTTCTTTATGAATCAGTCATTGATTTCTCTTGTTTGTTCATTCAGGACATGATGCTGCAGTTTGTCAACGTAAACTTAAATCTACTCTGAAGAAGAAGTTCCAGTGTGTGTTTGAGGGGATCTCTAAAGCAGGAAACCCAACCCTTCTGAATCAGATCTACACAGAGCTCTACATCACAGAGGGAGGGACTGGAGAGGTCAATGATGAACATGAGGTCAGACAGATTGAAACAGCATCCAGGAAACCAGCCAGACCAGAAACAAGCATCAGACAAGAAGACATCTTTAAAGCCTCACCTGGAAGAGACGGACCAATCAGAACAGTGATGACAAAGGGAGTGGCTGGCATTGGGAAAACAGTCTTAACACAGAAGTTGACTCTGGACTGGGCTGAAGACAAAGCCAACCAGGACATACACTTCACATTTCCATTCACGTTCAGAGAGCTGAATGTGCTGAAAGAGAAAAAGTTCAGCTTGGTGGAACTTGTTCATCACTTCTTTACTGAAACCAAAGAAGCAGGACTCTGCAGGTTTGAAGAGGTCCAGGTTCTGTTCATCTTTGACGGTCTGGATGAGTGTCGACTTCCTCTGGACTTCCACAACACTGAGGTCCTGACTGATGTTACAGAGTCCACCTCAGTGGATGTGCTGCTGACAAACCTCATCAGGGGGAAACTGCTTCCCTCTGCTCACCTCTGGATAACCACACGACCTGCAGCAGCCAATCAGATCCCTCCTGAGTGTGTTGACATGGTGACAGAGGTCAGAGGGTTCACTGACCCACAGAAGGAGGAGTACTTCAGGAAGAGGTTCAGAGAGGAGGAGCAGGTCAGAAGGATCATCTCCCACATCAAGACTTCACGAAGCCTCCACATCATGTGCCACATCCCGGTCTTCTGCTGGATCACTGCTACAGTTCTGGAGGATGTGTTGAAAACCAGAGGGGGAGGAGGGCTGCCCAAGACCCTGACTGAGATGTACATCCACTTCCTGGTGGTTCAGTCCAAACTGAAGAATGTTAAGTATGATGGAGGAGCTGAGACAGATCCACACTGGAGTCCAGAGACCAGGAAGATGATTAAATCTCTGGGAAAACTGGCTTTTGAGCAGCTGCAGAAAGGAAACCTGATCTTCTATGAATCAGACCTGACAGAGTGTGGCATCGATATCAGAGCAGCCTCAGTGTACTCAGGAGTGTTCACACAGGTCTTTAAAGAGGAGAGAGGACTGTACCAGGACAAGGTGTTCTGCTTCGTCCATCTGAGTCTTCAGGAGTTTCTGGCTGCTCTTCATGTCCATCTGACCTTCATCAACTCTGGAGTCAATCTGCTGTCAGAAGAACAATCAACCTCCCTGTGGTCTAAACTGTTCAGAGACAAACCTGATCCAACACAGCTCTACCAGAGGGCTGTGGACAAGGCCTTACAGAGTCCAAATGGACATCTGGACTTGTTCCTCCGCTTCCTCCTGGGTCTTTCACTGCAGACCAATCAGACTCTCCTGCGAGGTCTGCTGACACAGACAGGAAGTGTCTCACAGACCAATCAGGAAACGGTCCAGTACATCAAGAAGAAGATTGAAGAGACTCCCTCTGCAGAGCAAAGCATCAACCTGTTCCACTGTCTGAATGAACTGAATGATCGTTCTCTAGTGGAGCAGATCCAACAGTCCCTGAGTTCAGGACGTCTCTCCACAGATAAACTGTCTCCTGCTCAGTGGTCAGCTCTGGTCTTCATCTTACTGTCATCAGAAAAAGATCTGGACGTGTTTGACCTGAAGAAATACTCTGCTTCAGAGGAGGCTCTTCTGAAGCTGCTGCCAGTTGTCAAAGCCTCTAACAAAGCTCTGTAAGTGTATAGATAGTTGGATTTATTCATCATTATATAAAGACTCTGCTGTTTTATTCAGCAGGAGGGAAAATAAATTCCTCTCTGCTTTAATTCCTTATCATCATCTCTGAGCTCTGAGCTTCATCACATTGAATCTGAATTAAAATAATGGATCCTACATTAAAGAGCCAAGTCTCAGCTTTAATTTGAGCAGGTTGACATCAGTATAGAAAGAACTGTGTGGGAGATTCAGCCCTTTTAGTGCTTCAAAAGTAACTGGACAAATACACATGAAACAAACTCATTAGTTTAATATTTATTGTAAAATCCTTTGCAGTCATTGACTGTAGTATCCATTATTATATTTTAAAGTCAATGTGCTGAGATCCCAAATAACATATCATGTCTAACTGTCCAAATACTTACGGCCTTGACTGTACATGTCTGTTTATTACTGATTGTGTCATATTTAACTGTCATGTCTCCAACTTGTTGAGTATAAAACAGAAAGGATTTGAATCAGAGTCAATGAAAGATGATCATCAATGTAGAAACTCCTCATTGGTTAGCAGGTGGATAAAGAGCTGATATTTCTGCTTCACTCAACAAATCTGTGTTTGATGTTTGGCCCAGTTTTCAAATGCAGGTCTGTTAGTTTGCTGTGAGCTGCAGAACAAACTGAGAGTTTTGTTCCTTTGATTGTCCTTTCAACACAAATGTTATTTGACATTTTCTTCATTGTTTCCTCTTCAGACTGAGCAAGTGTAACCTCTCAGAGAGAAGCTGTGAAGCTCTGTCCTCAGTTCTCAGCTCCCAGTCCTCTAGTCTGAGACACCTGGACCTGAGCTACAACAAGCTGCAGGATTCAGGGGTAAAGCTTCTGTCTGCTGGATTGAAGAGTCCACACTGTAGACTGGAGACTCTGAGGTCAGTTCACTGTCTGTTACTGTTGTAGATCTTATATCTTTAATCCACAACTGAACCTGATTTATCTTCATCCAGAACTTGAATCCATTCATCTTGAATGAATGAGATTTGAAACAGTTGTTGTTCCATATTGTGACTTTTCTCAGACTAAGAATTATTCCTTCAGTTTCACTTCATTTCAGTCAGTTGTCATGAATAACGTCTGTTGACTTCAATGAAACCTTCAGAACTCACACACTTGTATTTGTCACAGTCAGCAGACTAATGTTTTCTAAATGAAGTGTAGAAAATGTCCAGTGTGAGTTGTTCAAAGTCCATTTTTATCACAACAATATACAGAAGATCTTCACAACTGATATTTGTGCCAATCAATTGAAAAACACTTGAAGTTCATTCAGTGATTCAGTGTGTGTGTGTGTGTGTGTGTGTGTGTGTGTGTGTGTGCGTGCGTTTTGATATTTAACACAAGTGTGGTAAATTGTGGTCTTTTCTCATTGAGTTGAAATGACTTGATAAACGTGTTAAGGAGCAAAGACTTAAAGGACCACACTGTTGGTTTATAGATAGATAGATATACTTTATTCATCCCTCAGGGGGAAATTGTTGTTACAGCAGCAAGTAAAACAGTCACAAAAAGAAAGGAAAGGACAAGTTGACAGCTAACTGGCAGCACTTAGCAACTCTACAAAATACAGTGTAACAAGGTATAAAGACATAAAGAGTGAATGTGTATATATATCATATATGTGTATATATGTCATATATATATATATATGACAAGAAAAATAACAATAATATTAATAATAAGATTTAAAAAAAATAACAGGGAGGAGAATAATATGTACAATAATATATACAATGTAAAAATATAACCTGTCAGGTGTGCAGTGTGTACATTTATAATAGAAAAATAGAGCCATGGTTCTCTAATGGTGGTATGTACAGTTGTGCAGCAGTGTATAGTTATGTACACATAATATACATATACTAGGGGTGTGCGATATGACGATATTAGATCGTGAAGGATTAGAAAGTGTACGATCTGCCAGAGGAGAGAGATCGTATTATCGTTTATAGGGCACATTCTATTAATTGCAGCTCTATGCTTGCGCACAGACGCACGAGAAGGTTTTTTTTTCCTTGGGCAACTAACAGCCCGCTTCACGTGAACATGACCAACCAATCATGGCGAAGTACGAGCAGTGCAGATTTTTTTTTTTTTTTACTAGCCTCGCTGTTTTAGTCAAGGTGTAGCGGGTAGCCATGGCCGACAACGAAAGTGAAAGCTTGGAGTTGGTCCCCAAAAAGAACTCCAGTTCAGTCGTATGGACAGTGTTGGGGAGTAACGGAGTACATGTAACGGCGTTACGTATTCAGAATATGTAACGGTGTTTCTGTCTTGGCCAACTCATTCCTGTCCCGGCTCTGTTTTGCCGGCTGCGGCTCAAGCTGTCGCTCCTGCTGCTCCTCGTCCGACTCCATTCTGACCGACTGATCAGGCGAATAGCTCGTTTATTTCCGTTTGTTTTCGTGGAGCTGGGGCTTCTGGGAAACGCATCGGGTTGCCTTTGTTCATTTTAGAGAATAAATATAAACTCGTGAAACAGAGAAGTATCGTCACGTAATCCATTGATTTCAACAATGTAACTGTATTCTGAATACTATCTATTTAAACTGTAACTGTAATGGAATACAGTTACTCAGAATTTGTATTCTGAATACGTAACGCCGTTACATGTATTCCGTTACTCCCCAACACTCCGTATGAAACTGGTTTGGGTTTTCTCCAAACGACAAAGCGCAAACACAACGAACCTCTTTAACCACCTGAAGAGGCAGCATCCGGAACTATTAGCTGAGAGCCAAGCAGCGAGGCCAACCACACATCAGCCAGTGGTAACGGCTAAAGACATTACACAGAAACAACCAACTATAACACAAGCCTTTGATAAAAGCACACTGTGTGAGAGAAGTAGCAAACGGTGGAAAGAGGTGACTCTTTTATCTTTAGGGCTAAGTTTTTACATAGAGAATAGTTTGGTTCTAAATTAACTTCACTGTAAAAATGAACTGTGATAAAATCATGATTGTGATTTTACCATTAAAAAATCGTGATGTGATATTTTTGCCATATCACCCACCCCTAACTGAAGTTAATGAGAGCTGTGTTTGACTTTTAGTATCTGACTGTTTTTAAGCTGCATCCTGTTGGTTCAGGTGTTTGGAGTTTCCATTTTCCAAACTTGTACATTCTCAACCTTCTTCAGCTCTGAACAGATGATGAAACACTCAACGCTTTCAAGCAGGAACTTTGTCTCCTAAACTCACATCTTTTATTCTTTATTCAGGTTGAGGGGCTGCAGTTTGTCAGAGATCAGCTGTGCTTCTCTGGCCTCAGCTCTGAAGTCCAACCCCTCCCATCTGAGACACCTGGACCTGAGTGAAAACAACCTGCAGGATTCAGGAGTGAAGCATCTGTGTGGTTTTCTGCAGAGTCCAGACTGTGGACTGGAGACTCTGGGGTCTGACTCCATTGTTTACTTGTGTGCTGAGATGAATGTGATGTGAAAGTTGTGCTTTATTCAGTGTTTATTAGGTCAAATCTCCTTCAGAATTTCTAACATTCAAAGTGTGAAATGGTTGAAAGGAAGTTGTGAAAGTGCTGACTCTGATTTTCAAAGTGATTTTTAAAGCTTTGAAAATGATTTGGATTCTGACTCTTACAGTCCACATTGACAGTGTCAGCAGTTTGACTGAGTTGAGCTTGTGTTATTCACAAAGTCTCATTGAGATCAGGATGTTTGACAAGAACTGATCTGTACAACACGTGTGAGCAGGTCTGAAGGCACAAGTGTTCATAGCTGCTCCCAATGGCCTCACTCACAGGCACAGTGAAAAGCCTGCTGTCACAGAGAGGACACGTCACCATGGTTTAAATACGGAGAGGACATTTTCACACAGTGTCTCCTGAAGACATTCATAGAGCTACACTCAGCTGCTGAGCTGAACAGGGACACAAATATTTGTGGAAGCAATGAAAACAGAGCAGAGAGAGAAGTTCAAACCCTGGCTCCTTTCTCAGCTCCACACAGCCGACCAATCACTGAGCCCACTGGGTGTCAACGTCCCACTGTGTCTTTGTCACAGGGACACAAACTGTGGGACACAGAACCCCATAAGCTGACAGCCACCTGGAAGGTGGGGCCAGGAATCCCAGAATGCAATGCTGGAACAGCAGATTCAAATGTGTGAGCAGACAGTGTTGGATGAAGCTGAACTTGCTTTGGACCAAAGACACATGACTGGAATGTGATGAAATGTCTCATTCAACACACTGCACATGTGCTGAATGTCTGCAGCTTCTCAAACTCTCAACACAAACTTCAGTCACACTCAAAACATCAAAGGCTCAAACTATTATTTCACACAATATGAAAGATTTCATTTGAAACCTTAGTGAACACTTTGAAAACTTTCTTCCAAACTGTTAAACCTGAGTGTGAATGTGGGACTTTTTGAAGGAGATTTGAGCTCAGAGATTTGATGCTGATCCACACTGAGCATCTTGTTCAGCTTCATATTTCAAACTCATTGAATGAAGATTGAAAATCCAACACTTGCTAATTGACTCTTTACTTTGGAACAATTTCATCTTCACCTTCAGTTGACTTTTATATTTCTTCACATACAAAGCAAATATTCCACATTAAGACAGAAAGAAATGTTTCTTCACTCTTTGCTTTATGATCTGTGATGTTTATAGTGACTGAAGTTAATGAGAGCTGTGTTTGACTTTTAGTATCTGACTGTTTTTAAGCTGCATCCTGTTGGTTCAGGTGTTTGGAGTTTCCATTTTCCAAACTTGTACATTCTCAACCTTCTTCAGCTCTGAACAGATGATGAAACACTCAACGCTTTCAAGCAGGAACTTTGTCTCCTAAACTCACATCTTTTATTCTTTATTCAGGTTGAGTTGCTGCAGTTTGTCAGAGATCAGCTGTGCTTCTCTGGCCTCAGCTCTGAAGTCCAACCCCTCCCATCTGAGACACCTGGACCTGAGTGGAAACAACCTGCAGGATTCAGGAGTGAAGGATCTGTGTGGTTTTCTGCAGAGTCCAGACTGTGGACTGGAGACTCTGAGGTCAGACTCCATTGTTTACTTGTGTGCTGAGATGAATATGATGTGAAAGTTGTGCTGACAGTAAAGTGCAGACATCACACTGATATTATACTGATCCACACTGAGGATCTTCATGGTAAAGTCTGTTTTCTTCTTCTGTGGTTTAGTCCACTGACTGTGGCAGAGCAATGTTGAGCTACAGATTTCAAAGCTTCATTTAACAAGAAAAAAGCTTCACTCTTTAAATCACATCCAAGTTTTTTCCACACTCACATCAACAAATATATATTCAGTATTTTCTTCTTCCAACACGACTAGAAAGTGATGAGACTAAAGTCAAAGTGACTCAGATACAGCTCTGGAAAAAACTGAGAGACCACTGCAAATTCTTCTGAAATCAATATCTCTACAGGTATGACAGCCATTCCATTCCTGTGTATGTTGAATTCCAACACAAGCACACCTCAGTCTACTTAATGAGGTACTGATTAGGTGATCACCTGAACCAAATCCTATTTAATGAGGAAAAGTATAAAAACCACTGCTGTGGTCATCACTATGCTCTTGCAATAGGACTGGATGGATGGCACAAACAGTGCTGGTAGTACCTCAAAAGTAATAGCAATCAATAAAATAACTATTGACCATGGCAAAACAGTTGAAAAGAAAAGTTTTGTTTGAGGAAAAGAGAGAAAAAAGAGGAAAATTCTGGCTTTACTGGCAGAGGGATACAGTGAGCGTCAGGTTGCTTCCATCCTTTAAATTTCTAAGTTGACTGTTCATAAGAACAAGGTCAAGCAGCAGACACTGGGGACAACAAAGCTACAGGCTGGCAGAGGGCGAAACCACTCTCCACTGACCAGGATGACCGTCAACTCATTCCAATGTCACTCAGCAACCGTAGGATGACATCAAGTAACCTACAAAAAGAATGGCAAATGGCAGCTGGGGTGAAGTGCACGGTGAGAACGGCTCGAAACAAGCTTCTAGGGGCAGAGCTCAAGTCGTGTAAAGCTAGAAATAAACCCTTCATCAATGAGAAGCAAAGAAGAGCCAGGCTGAAGTTTGCAAAAGACCATAAGGATTGGACCATAGAGGACTGGAGTAAGGTCACCCTCGCTGATGAGTCCAATTTTCAGCTTTGCCCAATACCTGGTCATCTAATGGTTAGACGGAGACCTGGAGAGGCCTACAAGCCACAGTGTTTCACACCCACTGTGAAATTTGGTGGAGGATGGGTGATGTGCTTCAGCAAGGCTGTAATCGGGCAGATTCGTCTTTGCGAAGGACGCATGAATCAAGCTACGTACAAGGTTATCTTGGAAGAAAACTGGCTTCCTTCTGCTCTGACAATGTTCCCCAACTCTGAGGATTGTATTTTCCAGCTGGACAATGCTCCATGCCACACAGCTTGGTCAATCAAGGTGTGGATGAAGGACCAGCCCAATCTCCAGACCTGAACCCAATTGCAAACCTCTGGAATGTGATCAAGAGGAGGATGGATGGTCACAAGCCATCAAATATACCTGAGCTGCTTGAATTTTTGCATCAGGAGTGGCATAAAGTCACACAACAGCAACGTGAAAGACTGGTGGAGAGCATGGCAACATGCTTGAAAGATGTGATGGAAAATCGGGATTATTCCACCAAATATTGATTTCTGAACTCTTCCTAACTTAAAACATTAGTATTGTGTTGTTTAAAAATGAATATGAACTTGTTTTCTTTTCATTATGTGAGGTTTGAGAACACTGCATCTTTTTTGTTATTTTGACCATTTGTCATTTTCTGCAAATAAATGCTCTAAATGATCATATTTTTATTTGGAATTTGGGAGAAATGTTGTCAGTAGTTTATAGAATAAAACAAAAATGTGCTTTTTACTCAAACACATACCTATAAATAGTAACAACGGAGGAACTGATCATTTTGCAGTGGTCTCTTCATTTTTTCCAGAGCTGTATTCAGAGCAAACTCAGCATGTTTGTTAAATGTCGTCACCGTTACATGAAGTGAAAATCTTTTCCATTTTGTCTCAATCATTTGTTGACTTTCCTCCAAACTTCAGCCTGACATGTTTGTTCTCTGTCAAAACTTTAGGATCTTTAGTAGAATCTGAAACAAATGTCAACAACATGAGTTTGTATAGATGGAGCCACTGGTGGAGCTGGAAGAGTTTAAGAGCTGAAGTCACTATGTCTTTATTGAAGCAGCAGCATGTTGTCATTAATATTAATGAGAGCTGTGTTTGACTTTTAGTATCTGACTGTTTTTAAGCTGCATCCTGTTGGTTCAGGTGTTTGGAGTTTCCATTTTCCAAACTTGTACATTCTCAACCTTCTTCAGCTCTGAACAGATGATGAAACACTCAACGCTTTCAAGCAGGAACTTTGTCTCCTAAACTCACATCTTTTATTCTTTATTCAGGTTGAGGGGCTGCAGTTTGTCAGAGATCAGCTGTGCTTCTCTGGCCTCAGCTCTGAAGTCCAACCCCTCCCATCTGAGAGACCTGGACCTGAGTGGAAACGACCTGCAGGATTCAGGAGTGAAGGATCTGTGTGGTTTTCTGCAGAGTCCAGACTGTGGACTGGAGACTCTGAGGTCAGACTCCATTGTTTACTTGTGTGCTGAGATGAATATGATGTGAAAGTTGTACTTTATTCAGTATTTATTAGGTCAAATCTCCTTCAGAATTTCTAACATTCAAAGTGTGAAATGGTTGAAAGGAAGTTGTGAAAGTGCTGACTCTGATTTTCAAAGTGATTTTTAAAGCTTTGAAAATGATTTGGATTCTGACTCTTACAGTCCACATTGACAGTGTCAGCAGTTTGACTGAGTTGAGCTTGTGTTATTCACAAAGTCTCATTGAGATCAGGATGTTTGACAAGAACTGATCTGTACAACACGTGTGAGCAGGTCTGAAGGCACAAGTGTTCATAGCTGCTCCCAATGGCCTCACTCACAGGCACAGTGAAAAGCCTGCTGTCACAGAGAGGACACGTCACCATGGTTTAAATACGGACAGGACATTTTCACACAGTGTCTCCTGAAGACATTCATAGAGCTACACTCAGCTGCTGAGCTGAACAGGGACACAAATATTTGTGGAACCAATGAAAACAGAGCAGAGAGAGAAGTTCAAACCCTGGCTCCTTTCTCAGCTCCACACAGCCGACCAATCACTGAGCCCACTGGGTGTCAACGTCCCACTGTGTCTTTGTCTCACCGACACAAACTGTGGGACACAGACCCCCCCTAAGCTTACAGCCACCAGGAAGGTGGGGCCAGGAATCCCAGAATGCAATGCTGGAACAGCAGATTCAAATGTGTGAGCAGAGAGTGTTGGATGAAGCTGAACTTGCTTTGGACCAAAGACACATGACTGGAATGTGATGAAATGTCTCATTCAACACACTGCACATGTGCTGAATGTCTGCAGCTTCTCAAACTCTCAACACAAACTTCAGTCACACTCAAAACATCAAAGGCTCAAACTATGATTTCACACAATATGAAAGATTTGATTTGAAACCTTAGTGAACACTTTGAAAACTTTCTTCCAAACTGTTAAACCTGAGTGTGAATGTGGGACTTTTTGAAGGAGATTTGAGCTCAGAGATTTGATGCTGATCCACACTGAGCATCTTGTTCAGCTTCATATTTCAAACTCATTGAATGAAGATTGAAAATCCAACACTTGCTAATTGACTCTTTACTTTGGAACAATTTCATCTTCACCTTCAGTTGACTTTTATATTTCTTCACATACAAAGCAAATATTCCACATTAAGACAGAAAGAAATGTTTCTTCACTCTTTGCTTTATGATCTGTGATGTTTATAGTGACTGAAGTTAATGAGAGCTGTGTTTGACTTTTAGTATCTGACTGTTTTTAAGCTGCATCCTGTTGGTTCAGGTGTTTGGAGTTTCCATTTTCCAAACTTGTACATTCTCAACCTTCTTCAGCTCTGAACAGATGATGAAACACTCAACGCTTTCAAGCAGGAACTTTGTCTCCTAAACTCACATCTTTTATTCTTTATTCAGGTTGAGGGGCTGCAGGTTGTCAGAGATCAGCTGTGCTTCTCTGGCCTCAGCTCTGAAGTCCAACCCCTCCCATCTGAGACACCTGGACCTGAGTAACAGCAACCTGCAGGATTCAGGACTGAATCATCTGTGTGGTTTTCTGCAGAGTCCAGACTGTGGACTGGAGACTCTGAGGTCAGACTCCATTGTTTACTTGTGTGCTGAGATGAATATGATGTGAAAGTTGTGCTGACAGTAAAGTGCAGACATCACACTGATATTATACTGATCCACACTGAGGATCTTCATGGTAAAGTCTGTTTTCTTCTTCTGTGGTTTAGTCCACTGACTGTGGCAGAGCAATGTTGAGCTACAGATTTCAAAGCTTCATTTAACAAGAAAAAAGCTTCACTCTTTAAATCAAATCCAGGTTTTTTCCACACTCACATCAACAAATATATATTCAGTATTTTCTTCTTCCAACACGACGAGAAAGTGATGAGACTAAAGTCAAAGTGACTCAGATATTCAGAACAAACTCAGCATGTTTGTTAAATGTCGTCACCGTTACATGAAGTGAAAATCTTTTCCATTTTGTCTCAATCATTTGTTGACTTTCCTCCAAACTTCAGCCTGACATGTTTGTTCTCTGTCAAAACTTTAGGATCTTTAGTAGAATCTGAAACAAATGTCAACAACATGAGTTTGTATAGATGGAGCCACTGGTGGAGCTGGAAGAGTTTAAGAGCTGAAGTCACTATGTCTTTATTGAAGCAGCAGCATGTTGTCATTAATATTAATGAGAGCTGTGTTTGACTTTTAGTATCTGACTGTTTTTAAGCTGCATCCTGTTGGTTCAGGTGTTTGGAGTTTCCATTTTCCAAACTTGTACATTCTCAACCTTCTTCAGCTCTGAACAGATGATGAAACACTCAACGCTTTCAAGCAGGAACTTTGTCTCCTAAACTCACATCTTTTATTCTTTATTCAGGTTGAGGGGCTGCAGGTTGTCAGAGATCAGCTGTGCTTCTCTGGCCTCAGCTCTGAAGTCCAACCCCTCCCATCTGAGACACCTGGACCTGTGGGGAAACAACCTGCAGGATTCAGGAGTGAAGCATCTGTGTGGTTTTCTGCAGAGTCCAGACTGTGGACTGGAGACTCTGAGGTCAGACTCCATTGTTTACTTGTGTGCTGAGATGAATATGATGTGAAAGTTGTGCTTTATTCAGTATTTATTAGGTCAAATCTCCTTCAGAATTTCTAACATTCAAAGTGTGAAATGGTTGAAAGGAAGTTGTGAAAGTGCTGACTCTGATTTTCAAAGTGATTTTTAAAGCTTTGAAAATGATTTGGATTCTGACTCTTACAGTCCACATTGACAGTGTCAGCAGTTTGACTGAGTTGAGCTTGTGTTATTCACAAAGTCTCATTGAGATCAGGATGTTTGACAAGAACTGATCTGTACAACATGTGTGAGCAGGTCTGAAGGCACAAGTGTTCATAGCTGCTCCCAATGGCCTCACTCACAGGCACAGTGAAAAGCCTGCTGTCACAGAGAGGACACGTCACCATGGTTTAAATATGGAGAGGGCATTTTCACACAGTGTCTCCTGAAGACATTCATAGAGCTACACTCAGCTGCTGAGCTGAACAGGGACACAAATATTTGTGGAAGCAATGAAAACAGAGCAGAGAGAGAAGTTCAAACCCTGGCTCCTTTCTCAGCTCCACACAGCCGACCAATCACTGAGCCCACTGGGTGTCAACGTCCCACTGTGTCTTTGTCACAGGGACACAAACTGTGGGACACAGACCCCCCCCCTAAGCTGACAGCCACCAGGAAGGTGGGGCCAGGAATCCCAGAATGCAATGCTGGAACAGCAGATTCAAATGTGTGAGCAGAGAGTGTTGGAGGAAGCTGAACTTGCTTTGGACCAAAGACACATGACTGGAATGTGATGAAATGTCTCATTCAACACACTGCACATGTGCTGAATGTCTGCAGCTTCTCAAACTCTCAACACAAACTTCAGTCACACTCAAAACATCAAAGGCTCAAACTATGATTTCACACAATATGAAAGATTTGATTTGAAACCTTAGTGAACACTTTGAAAACTTTCTTCCAAACTGTTAAACCTGAGTGTGAATGTGGGACTTTTTGAAGGAGATTTGAGCTCAGAGATTTGATGCTGATCCACACTGAGCATCTTGTTCAGCTTCATATTTCAAACTCATTGAATGAAGATTGAAAATCCAACACTTGCTAATTGACTCTTTACTTTGGAACAATTTCATCTTCACCTTCAGTTGACTTTTATATTTCTTCACATACAAAGCAAATATTCCACATTAAGACAGAAAGAAATGTTTCTTCACTCTTTGCTTTATGATCTGTGATGTTTATAGTGACTGAAGTTAATGAGAGCTGTGTTTGACTTTTAGTATCTGACTGTTTTTAAGCTGCATCCTGTTGGTTCAGGTGTTTGGAGTTTCCATTTTCCAAACTTGTACATTCTCAACCTTCTTCAGCTCTGAACAGATGATGAAACACTCAACGCTTTCAAGCAGGAACTTTGTCTCCTAAACTCACATCTTTTATTCTTTATTCAGGTTGATCAACTGCAGTTTGTCAGAGATCAGCTGTGCTTCTCTGGCCTCAGCTCTGAAGTCCAACCCCTCCCATCTGAGACACCTGGACCTGAGTGTAAACAACCTGCAGGATTCAGGAGTGAAGCATCTGTGTGGTTTTCTGCAGAGTCCAGACTGTGGACTGGAGACTCTGAGGTCAGACTCCATTGTTTACTTGTGTGCTGAGATGAATATGATGTGAAAGTTGTGCTGACAGTAAAGTGCAGACATCACACTGATATTATACTGATCCACACTGAGGATCTTCATGGTAAAGTCTGTTTTCTTCTTCTGTGGTTTAGTCCACTGACTGTGGCAGAGCAATGTTGAGCTACAGATTTCAAAGCTTCATTTAACAAGAAAAAAGCTTCACTCTTTAAATCACATCCAAGTTTTTTCCACACTCACATCAACAAATATATATTCAGTATTTTCTTCTTCCAACACGACTAGAAAGTGATGAGACTAAAGTCAAAGTGACTCAGAAACAGCTCTGGAAAAAACTGAGAGACCACTGCAAATTCTTCTGAAATCATTATCTCTACAGGTATGACAGCCATTCCATTCCTGTGTATGTTGAATTCCAACACAAGCACACCTCAGCCTACTTAATGAGGTACTGATTAGGTGATCACCTGAACCAAATCCTATTTAATGAGGAAAAGTATAAAAACCACTGCTGTGGTCATCACTATGCTCTTGCAATAGGACTGGATGGATGGCACAAACAGTGCTGGTAGTACCTCAAAAGTAATAGCAATCAAAAAAATAACTATTGACCATGGCAAAACAGTTGAAAAGAAAAGTTTTGTTTGAGGAAAAGAGAGAAAAAAGAGGAAAATTCTGGCTTTACTGGCAGAGGGATACAGTGAGCGTCAGGTTGCTTCCATCCTTTAAATTTCTAAGTTGACTGTTCATAAGGACAAGGTCAAGCAGCAGACACTGGGGACAACAAAGCTACCGAGCTGAAGTCACTATATCTTTATTGAAGCAGCAGCATGTTGTCATTAATATTAATGAGAGCTGTGTTTGACTTTTAGTATCTGACTGTTTTTAAGCTGCATCCTGTTGGTTCAGGTGTTTGGAGTTTCCATTTTCCAAACTTTCTCAACCTTCTTCAGCTCTGAACAGATGATGAAACACTCAACGCTTTCAAGCAGGAACTTTGTCTCCTAAACTCACATCTTTTATTCTTTATTCAGTTTGAGTTACTGCAGTTTGTCAGAGATCAGCTGTGCTTCTCTGGCCTCAGCTCTGAAGTCCAACCCCTCCCATCTGAGAGACCTGGACCTGTGGGGAAACAACCTGCAGGATTCAGGAGTGAAGGATCTGTCTGATCTTGTGAAGAGTCCAGACTGTGGACTGGAGACTCTGAGGTCAGTAGAGGGTTGGAGTCAGTCCATGCTGCTTTCATCAGTATTGTACTAAACACAGTTCGTATCAAAGCAAAGATCCAGTGTCTCCTGTAAACCTCCAACCTTCTCAGTGGCTGCTTTCCTCATTGAAGCTGTGAGAGGAGAACAGGGACAGGCCTCAAGATGGGACAGAAAGACAGAGACACAGAGGACAGTCAGTCAATCACAGCAGCCACAAGCTAATTGTGATCTGTTGTTGTGTTCATGTCAACAGGAAATAAAGCTGGATCACAGCTGACAGCCTCACAGGATGTGTAGAGACAGTTGTCCTCATTGGTCCAACTGTCCTACCATCACATCTAATCTGAGACTGTTTGTTGTCTCATTTCAACACTAAAGAACTGATGAGTTTGATCTTTGTCACAGCTCTGAGATCAGTCTGACTGCAGCCTGCAAATCACTGGCTCTGATTTCAGAGAAGCATCATGACATGTTGTCAGCATGTGGTCTGATACAGAGCAGAACCTCTGCTGAAGTCCAGTGATCACATCTGTATATCTGTCCATCTGTCAGATACTTTCAGTGACAGCCTCCATGTTTATTTGTCAGCTGATATTTCAGAAGCAGATCAGATGTTCATCAACACACAGAGACTCTCTCTTTAAATGGAACATGAGTTGACATGTAACAGCAGTGAATCCATCACTAAACTGTTTGTGCAGTAATGAAGCTTCATGACTCAGCAGTTTATTTCCACTGTGGACTTGAGTGAAATGTTCAGAGGAAACAGACTTGATGCTAAAAGTCTCTGCAGGTGTGTGAGCTTCCAGCTCAGTGTCTTCACTCCAATACGTTAACATGAGAGCTGAGAGGAAGCTGCTACACTACACAGCTGCTCCACTTCTGCTCTGAACAGGACTGAAGTCCCTGCTGCTCTTTATACTGGATGTGCTGCATCAGTGACTGACAGCTGATGAAGTGAGTCTCTGTAAACACTGATTTATCACCTCTGTTCTCTGTCTTCTTCTCTCAACAGCTGGAGGTAGTGATATTTCTTAAGGAGAGAGTGAAGAGGACGGTGTGTGTGTTGAGAGAGGACGAGCTGTGTCCTGATGATCCAGAGAGGTTGAAGCAGCAGCAGCTCTGATTGGTCCATGTTACTGGGAGGTAGAGTGGAGAGGAGAGCTTCATCCAGCAGTGACTGACAGAGGAACCAGAAGAAGTGGAGAAGACTCTCAGTGCTGCAGTCTGAACTGCTCTGAGAACAGCTCCACTGTCAAGTCCACCATCATCCCTGTGTGTTCCTCTGGATCTGAAAGAGAATCATCAGTGTATCTGGACTGCTCTGCTGCTGCTCTGTCCTTCTACAGTCTCTGCAGACACACTGAGACTCCTCCACCCACCACCTGGACTTTATCTGGTCTTTTTTTATTCATTCACAGATGCTGAACCCAAAGTGATGAATCATATTAATCAGCTCCATCATGTGGTGTGGTGGAGAATTGCAGCTAATTTCCACATTATTTTTTCTGTCTTGCAGATTTTGGAGGTTCAGAGTTATGCAGTAATTGAACTATTGAACACACTCTGGTACTGCAGATAACATTTAATTCAGAGGGTGAAGAGGCAATCCAATTTTCTGATTGGCTGAGGCTGGTGAATTTTGTGATTGGCCATTTCATTCATGTGAGAGCATTACTGGAGCTTGTACAGGAACAAATTCACAAACTGAGGCAGGCAGAACATTTAAACTGGAAAAAACAATGGAGCCTTTCTTCAAATATAATAATTCAATTATACTACAAACTGCATTATAGTATAACATGTTATTAGAATGACATAAACAGTAAACAAAGCTAAATCAGTTACTCTGATGCAATTACTTTCACTACTACTGCAAGTAGAATAGATATTACTACTGCTACAACAACCACTATAACCAGTACAAACTACTTCTAAAAATAACCAATTAGAATTCCTATTAATCTTATAGTTCCTGAGAAATGTAAATATTATACTAGAGGCACTTAAAGACTATTAACATCTACTTTTACACTGTCTCATTAATACAATTATTTAAAATGTCTATTACACCCATTCTCAGTACTACATGAAGCAACTACAAGTACCACGCCTGAAATACTGTGACTGTGTATTTGGGCTTTCACCTTTGCATTCAGGAGCTGAACAGAAGATTTTCTCTTCTCATTAAGGCTGTAGTCAGGATTTTAGAAATACTGAGATCATGAGGTCAAGCTTCCTTTAGACAATGTTTTTTTCCTGTAACTTCCATTTTCTGTTTATCTGGATTTTTTAAAACCATATAACTCATTTATCTAACAGGTCTGAACTCTCTGATTTGTTATTTAAATGCAGCAGTGTGTCCCAGAATTTTAATGAACCTCTGAAATCTGAGGGAAAAGGTACTCAAAACAGGTGAAATGATCTGTCCATGCAGCAAGATCATTTCACTTGACAAGATTTCTTGAATTAAGTTTGTAGAAATCTAGAAATAAGCATGTCTAAAGATGTATTCAGGAGGCTTAAAATAAGCAGAAAATTAAGATGAGATTAATTAAAATTTAACTTTTTACAACCCCAAAATATGTGAAACACATTAAATATTAAGCTAATACATATTTTGTTTTCTTACTTTTAGCAAATCAAGCTGAAGATTGGTAAAAAAAAAAAATCTCTATCTATCTATCTACCTTAAAACCTAAAACCTGTCCTTATCTTTAGAATATATAACTCATTGGCTGTATTTCCTATTTTTCAGTTAGTTTCAAAGAACATACATTTGTGCCAACAAAATATATCCTTTGTGATATTATTGCCCACAGAAGTAGACATTAATATGGCTGAGAAGGGATGCATTGATGTATTGGGTGATCAAGTTTAGCAAACACTGGTCATCAAAAAATGCCATGGACTGTATGATGAGCTATGGTTAAGGTTGTATCATTTCTTTTTTTCCACATTGTTTGAACATGCTTGAAGTCAGAGCAATAATAAACTCTTTCATTCAGATGGTTTTTGTTTGACTCTTGAATCAAGCAAGTTTGTTACTGAATCTTAAAATAAGATTTATTTTGATGAGACTTTGGGTGAGAGATGTAATGGATCTTATTTTAACAGTTATTTACCTCATTTTAAGACTTCCTGCTTATTTGAGACAAAAAGATAAGCTTGTGCTTGATTTAAAATTACAGTGTAAAGTTGAACACTTCAAATAAGAACATCTAATAAGGGTCATCTTGTCGGCTGCTGAACTGTTGCCATACCATACGAGGATCCCGTGGGTCAGCACACTTTCAATGGTGCTCTGGTAAAAGGACACAAGAGCTGTTGAGGTAGTTTCACCTTCCTGAGAGTCCTCAGGAAGTAGAGTCTTTGTTGTGCCCTTTGACCAGAGAGTGTGTATTTGTTGCCCAGGTCAGATCCTCACTTATGTGCATGCCCAAAAATGTGAAGCTGCTGACTCTCTCCACCACTTCCCCGTTCAAACGGAGTGGGTGGTGCTCATCCTGCTTCCTCCTGAAATCAATGATTAGTTCTTTTGTTTTCTTTGTGTTCAGAGTTAGTTTGTTACTGCACCAATTTGTTAGTCTCTCCACCTCTTCTCTGTTAGCAGAATCATCTCTGTTTGTTATCAGTCCCACCATTGTTTGTATTAGAAGCTGTATTAGTACTGCTTTTCATACACAGAGGTCAAAGGTCACCATAAACACCCACTGATGTTCAGTGTGTATGAGATGATGTGCTGTGGAGCTTAAACAGCTCCTTGCTTCTGTCCCTGTAATGATCACACAGACATGTACACCTGAGCTGCTCTGAGCAACAAAGAGCAGCATGTTTCTGTTTCTGTCCCAAACTCTGTCACACCACAATATTTCCTCTGCTGCAGCTCTTTTCTCTTCTCTCTTCTCTACTGTGTGTTCGTCTGTTTGGTGACACAGTGTCCATGTGAAATGTGTGGAAGACTCCAGGGTGTGGACATGTTAGTGTACAGCCGTCAGAGTGAGTGGAATAATTGGTCCCACAGAAGATGAACATTATGAAGCAGTAATAAATCACAACCTGTCATGTTATGTTATTTTATTTTAGCCTGTCATGAGTTTTTCATCACATACAGAAGAGTCCCTTACTGTACCTGACACAGTCATACAGCAGTGATATAGAAGAGTTCTGCTACACACTTAACACAACAGTGATACAACCTGAGGACAGTTAACTACAGACGTACACTGGCATCCAACGTAAGTCCAGAGTTGCAAACTCAGGACTCACTCCCAACTTATTTGACAAATCTTTCACCAGGCAAATTTCTTCTGATGCTGTAACATGTTTGTTTACATCAGTTACTTTTCATCAAAACTTTCAATCACAGACTTATTGAAACATTCCAGTAAAATTATAGTCACAGTTTTTTTATATGTTTCAACTGAATCTGTGCAACATTTAACTGAGTGATGTTAGTGTGGTACAGAAACACAGTGCACTGCAGTTTAAGTGAGTTTAACATGAAGTTACAGTGGGTGTCATTTCAGTCCTGAGCATCTTTCCAGGACATGGTTTTAAACTCTGCAGTTTAAAGTCAGGATTTTGTTCTGCTTGTAATTCATCTGTGAGGGGTCACTCTCTGCTCTGCTTGTTAGAGGTGGAAACTTTGACTCCACTTTGTCTCACAGCAGTGGTCAGCATGATGGCTTCATTCAGCCTGCTGTAGCTTCACTATATCACTGGACAGAGAGTAGGGCTGGGCGATTAATTGAAATTCGATTACGATTTTGATTTTGGCTTCCCACGATTATGAAAAAAAGATAATTGACATAAAATGATCATTGTGCCGTTTGCTTTGCTCCCGTGCTCTCATTCTGTCCTGTGACGTAAACGTAGAAGCGCACACTACCTTTTACAGCGGTGCGCTGCACCCCGCCCCCGAGCACAAACAGCAGTTTAGCCCAACCAACAGTTAGCAACCCGGGGTTCAAGAAATTGGTGACTCCTTTGGACAAGCGTTACACACTGCCATCGAGTCACCATTTCAGCAGAGTTGCACCACTTGCACGTTTTCATGAATTTCGTGAGAAAGTTGCACAAGATGTTCATACAACAGAATATTTCGCCGCTACAACGGACCTGTGGTCGTTTCTCTGTCATCCCTCCACACACAGCCAAATTACAGTCAAATCTTCCTACTTCACAGCTATGATAAATTGATAATGATCATCATTATAAATTGATCATTTTTTTGATCATCATGATAATGTGATAATACATATATTTTTGTAATCTTAGAGAATGCAATGACGGATCCCAGGATCACCCGTGCAATGGGCCTCTGCAAGAAACTGGTCAGCATCTTCATCATCTACAGCTGGAGAAAAAAGAGGGAGCTGACCGAGACACAGAAGAAGCTGAATCTTCTTGCACTGGAGTTTGTTGTGGCTTTGAGTACACTACCACATAGTTTTTTATATTTATTTTTATTTATTATTTGCATACATATTATTTATGTGTTGGCATTTTCTCTGTGTTTGTGTCTCTGCATTATACAGTGAACTTCTCCTCCATCAGGACAAGCCAGAGACACATATGTCCACAGTCACCACTCACCCATCAATAGATCATGCTAATGTTTGTGTAGCTTTTTTAGCTGGAGTGACAGAAAGAGTTTGAAGAAAGTATTTGCTCAGGGCTTTGGTTTCATGGACACTGTGAATTTGAATTAATTTCTCAGTTTGGTGCTCATGCTGATTCCCTGAAGGTTTGGCTGCCATTTGTTCTGCAGGCCTGGCACATTATGTAGATGGATATTCATGGATATGCAATTTCTGTGCTATAGAAAACATTTTGAATTGTTGTCTTATTATGGCAAAACAGAAGTTTCATTATTTTAATCAGATTTGTTGCCATAATTTATTGCTGTTGTTTTAAAGCTGCTGTATATTATATATTATTTTCTTGAAGTGTGTGTGAGGTGAAGCTGATTCATCCATGTTGAGTCTGAGTCTATGTCTGACCACATGTTATAAAACTGACTCTCTCTCTCTCTTTCCGTGTCCCTCAGTGACTTCTTCAGTACTCAGTTCAGGAGAATCCACTCTCCAGTGAAAACACACTGTGGTATTACTGTTTTGAAATGTAATGTAATGCAATGTTCCTCTATTGATCAGTTGATGAGTGATTTCTTTGGCATGATTGAGTTCAGCCTCAGAAAGGTTTAAGAAATTCAGTTTAAAGTCTTCAGTGTGTTTCAGGTGTGGGTGAGTGATACACAGCTGTAATAACCTGCAGACACAGTACACAAAGCTTCTGTATGGCTCTAATACTTTGTGATGAAATGCCTCCATCAGTCTAATGGTTCTGTCTGTGTCTGATGTCTGTGGAGTCTGAACTGTGAAATGAATACACTGCCTGTAATAACTCGACTACCAGCCTGAGTTCAGATCACTGACATTCAACAATTTTCTTACTTGGCTGTCATTTTATAAACATTATTGAAAATAAATTGTGTTCTCATCCATTACTAAAGTCTTCCAGACTCAAAGATGAAGATCAGGATCTGATGAGATTTTATTCTCCCTCTCAAATTTTTGTGCTGTTGAAGATCAGCATCATTTTCCAGCATGTTTAAGTGTAATAGGAAGGTCAGGCTGAGTTAGAAACACCTGCATGGCTGTAGACTACAAGCTGATTAGATATTGTATGGACCAGTTTTCCTTTAAAGACTTAAACATTTATACCACACTAATTTGTACTGGAGACTGTTTCTATCACAGATGGATGTGACCTGCTGTCGAGGTCATCATGTCTGTTGTGTGACTGATGTGGAAATTTGAAACTGGAGCAAAAAGTTTTCAGAGTCTGATGCAAATAACTCATTCAAATGTTTCAGTGCAGGAGATGAAGACGTCGTCTTTCTGTTGAAATAGTAAAACATTTGATTTCTTTTCTGTTTTCTTTCAGGTAAGTGCTGCCAATGACCTTCAGAAGAAAAAAGAACAAGGGAAACAGATTCAGACAAAGATCCTCGACTATCTTCAGCAGCATTTAGTGAGTTTGTTATTCTTTGTTTCTACAGTGATGAGAGAAGTATATCCAGAGGGCTGCTGCTCAGATGATAATGGTAGGACACAGACTTTCTTTACAGATACATTTCCTCTGGTGTTCCACACAAACATGGAGGAGAATCCTAACAGGAAGAACCAGCAGCTCTGCTTGGGTCTCAGTGTCAGCCAATCCTTGTGGGAGATGCAAGTTCTATAAATAAAATGTTGATGTGATTTTGAGCAATTAGGTTCACAGCTTTCAACAGTTCTCTGACAACAGAACCCAGCAGTGTTGACCTTGTGTTGTAGCTGACAGATGAGGCTCTGTGTTAGTAGACTGGTAGGACTGGTAGTAGATACTGGATGCTCATATTTTACTGACAAACCTTCAGGCTAAAACACCGGAGCAGGTTTGACTTTGGAGAGTTTGTGTGTGTGTGTGTGTGTTTGTCCTTTGATGTCTTTGATGTATCAACATTCTACAGTCTGATGTCACAGGCTGCAGTAAGTGGACACACAGCCAGAGACAAGTTCAGAAGTCAAACAGGAGCAGAAACAGTTGGACTGGACAGGACTTGCTCATGATTTAGGAAGAAAGAAGCACTCAGATATTTCTGCACAATTATTGACAAGGAAGGGAGGAGCTACTGCTGTTACAAGGACAAGAGGAAACTACAGGAAAGTCCACATCACTTCTTTTGGTTGCTCTACTTGTCTACCAGACATTATGGTTTGTGTTTATAGTTTGTACTTTGAGATCTCAGCCTGATCTTGTGGTTTACTGATCATTTTCAGTCTGTATAAGAGGTGTGTGATGTTACTGCCAGTGCAAACCAAACATTTTCTGCTGTTGCTTCTTCACGTTAAAAGTTTTCCACTGGAAAATCAGATGCTGCATTAGCTGTGAAAAAGTTAGTGTTTTGTTTTTTCTTTTTTTTTAATGGTTCATATCACGACTTCCTCTTTCTGTCCTCTTTAAAGTTTCTGATCTTGACATTAAGACAGAATGTTTATCAGAACAATTGTGATAAACACACTCATTATTTTTCCCACCTGCTTGTTCACTGTCAACTCTCTGAACTCATTCACCACCAGATTCCTCATTGTTCTTGGCAAAACTTCATTCTCACACAAATGAGGTGTGAATGTGTGAGGATCAGGTGCTACAGACAGGTGTCCTGTTAGACTGAAAGAATTCTTTTTTCTTTGTCAGTAACAACAGTGAAATCCATCCCTGCCTGACTGTTCACATTGTTCCAAACCAGTTTTACACCAACAATTAGTAGATTTTCTGCCATTAAACCCTGCTGGTTCAGCTGGTTATGGAGTCCAAAACAAATTTATTCAGCCTGTTTAAACACAGATTACACTTAAACTACTAAATTCTCACACACAATCAAATATAGCAACACATTTCCTACTTCTGCTCCAGGAACTCTGAACTCCTCATTGCTCCTCTTCAGAAATTAAACTAGTTTCAAAGCTTTTATAATCAAACATCACAGGAATTTTTCACACTGACATCTGGAGGAAAGAAACACTGTGATTTGGACATTCATTAGAAAGCAAGACACTGAGAGGTCAGGAGCTTTCAACTTAGTGTTCAGTATGAGACATGAGTGGATGCACTGTGTGAAATGAATGAGAACTTTCTCACTAATGAGAGAACGTAATGAGGAGGACTTGTTTTTTCCTACAGTGATGAGACTCTATTAGCAGAAGTATAAAACCCAGGAATTGCATGCAGTTAGACATTTCACTGAACTGGCAGTTGTAAATCTTTTGTCTTGTGATGTAAAATGTCTTTTGATGTTGGAAAAACCTTAATATTCTGTAAAAAATCATCTTTACATTCAGTGTAAGTGTTTTTGACTGAAGTTTTACCATGGAAAAATCATGTTATTAGGTGATTTTTCACCTAATAACATGATTGAATATAATCTTTTTTTACAGTGATGGTACAGGTTCAGTGAATAACTGACTCAGTAATTTGGGATTTCTTCAAGGAAAAACTCACAAGAAATAAAGAAATAAACTAGACTCTCTTTGAACTGCAGCAGATACTCGAGCACAGAGACTCTATAAATCCTGTTTCAGCTCTGAGGTGACTCTGGCATAAAAACATTCATTCATTATCATTTGGTGCTGTGTCATGTAGCATACAATGGCTGGAGAGATATGTCACTTATCATATTCAGTGCTGTTGGCCAAACATGATAGAGATGAAGGACTTTGCTTGTGTATATAATGTGAAAATATCAGACATGATTCATCTTCAGTAACAAAGTCTGAGGCTTGAGAACAGTTTGATATTTGTTTTAATCTTCATCATCAGATCACTTCTTTAATACAAAGCAGATATGAGTGATCCTTCCATATTCTGGAGAAAAAGGACCACGTGGTCCAGTGGACCATGAAACCACCAACACTTTATAAAGCTTTGCTCAGTGTCTTGTCAGAGCTGAATGTGTGGAGTGTAAAACCAAAGGTCACTTGCTGGTTTTAATGGTTGAGTGGTGAAGTAGCCTTGCTGCTCTGCTCTGTTTCTGTCTGACTGCTATGGTCTGAGGATCAGACGTGATTTGTGCTGCTTCAAAGATTCTTGTAATAATGTGTGAGCAGAGTAAGAGGGAGCCAAAGTATCACTGG